>NC_056559.1:8718765-8718866 GCF_013358625.1 Macadamia integrifolia
TGAGTAATTTATAGATGATGTGAGATTACCACAATATATTGAGCTCAAGCTTTATTAATTGTGTTCCGATTTCGAAAGCCTTAATCGGATTTGTCAGTCTC
>NC_056559.1:8719026-8724256 GCF_013358625.1 Macadamia integrifolia
CACATGCATGGTTGCAGCTGCATGTACGCAGGTGTTAGGCTACATGTATGTGAGAGATTGGGAGGGAATTGAAGAAGATTCGGATCCAACCGGATGGACCTAGTGTTAGACTCTGATCTGGACTCAAGAAAGAAGAGGAAAAGGAAGAAGAAATGTGTCCTACTTCTGTTAATTAAACAAAAATTAGTAGATAGGATTGAATTTAAAAAAAAAAAAAAAAAAAAAAAAAAAAAAAAGGAGAAACAAAAATGTAATTTAGATAGTTTATAGGTTCATGGGGAGAAGGAGAGTTAGAAATATGCGTTTTTCTTTAGAACATATGTACAAGTTCAAGTTAAAGAGTTTCAGTGAATGAGGATAAGTATGATTGAGGGATAAATTTTTTTCCTGTTTTCTTTTTTCTCACTAAAATTAGCTCTAACAGTTGTTTTTCTTTCTAAACTTCTTTTTAAGGAGAAAATCGCATGACACGTTTGAAAAACCCCTGGTTTAATGGTATCCTTCACGTGGTTCGTGGGGTGGGTCTTTATAAATAGGTGATAGAGATAAGATTTATGCAAGTTTTCTTTCCTCTCTGGCCAAACATATCTGCATGAAATCTCTCTAAATTAAATAAAAAATATATATATATTTGCATGGGACTGCCACATGTGACATGTCAACAATGACATGGCAAAAAAGGAAACAGATGCAAACAGAAATCAGAGAAACTCCATTTTCAGTTTTTCTTTTCTCCAACAAGACAAGTCCAATATCTAAAGCACCGTCTTCTCCTTCCTCTTCTACGCGGTTTGCGACCAAAGCAAAATGTTACACACACACTGTACTTAGCCGTTACATAACATCAGTAACTTTCTAGGAGGATGGCAGGCCCCATCACGCGATCTATGCAGGCCCACCGACATAAGTCAAAAACGAAACCGTGCAAATTTTAGGGAAGGATAGAAGAAAGAATCCACCAACCATGGACTATGTTTTTTTGGCTGAGACCCAGCAACGATGGACATCTAAAATAAAAGAGTTTTCTTGTGCCATGGTGAAGAGATTTTCATTCATCATTTGTCACGATATTTTGTTTCTATGAGGTTGGTAGGCCCCATCTCCTGCTCTTTGGTGGGGATAACCGTTGTCCTCTATGGGTGTAGGAAAACTTTTTCTCTCAAAATATATGAATAAAAAAAAAAATGCTACCAAGCTGTATGCTAGAACTTCTATAAAATGACATATCTACCCCTTATAAATATAATATTTTTGAGTTGATGATATTAAAACTAATATGAAAGAAAACAAGGTAAAAAAACCAGTTTTGCTAGTGATGAATAAAGCAAAAGGATTTTGCTATTAGACCTTGTTTGCTACAATGTAAAATCCATGGGGAAAAAAAAAATCTTACTTGTAAGTGCATTAAAATTTTTTATTGATCTTTAACTAGAAACAGATCAAGCTTACTAGTATGAAGCTTCATGAAAAATGATTTTTTTTTTTTTCTGAGGGAAAATATTTAATCCATGAAGTATGAAAAATGATAAATCATCTCCTTATATTGAAGATGTTATTTCTTTAGTTCTCAAGTGAACATTTATGAAAATGACAGCAACTGTACAAACTGTACTATTTTTTTCCATAGCTAGCTCGTGGGTTTGATAATCTTAAAAATTTTATAGCATCAATTTTAACAATTTGCACCAAAAACAAATATTGTTTTTAACATTTTTTGTCTAGTAAAATGGTAACATATCATATTAACATTAGAACATGAGATAACATTAAATTTGCTTCAATTGCATCTCTTCTCTTCCTTATGGAAGCCAAATGAAGCCAAAGATTTAGAATGAGAATGTGTACCAATCAATGTTTTATCATTCCAAAATGCAATCTGGAGCTAGAATGCATTCTAAGAATGCATATCAAGCACAACCTTAGAATTCAAATGTTGAAATAATTCAATAAATTTTATGTTAACCTTCATAGTGTTTATCTGGACAAACGGCAATTTGAACTTTTACGTTTCTGTAATCTTAACTTTCAAAGTTGGTAATGTCATAGTAAACTCAATGTGACTATTTTCAATAAGTGACACGTCTTAAATTCTGAAGTTGATTCTATACCATTGTCGTATCTATTTGACTATCGGAAAACGACAAACAAACACGCGTATGTTCATCATTTCGATGTCAAATTTGGTCAAAATTTAATTTAGTCAATAACCGACCAAAAGTAAATAAATTCAACGGAAATTGTTTCTGTGGGGGAGTCTGGCCCATGCGACCAAACATGGGACATTGACTGGTCTGCCCCCATGAAATGGAAAGTGAAGCCTCTATTGATGTTTCCTCATGCACTCTCATTTCCCCTCTTACCCGCAAGATCGCATTTCCCCCATAGGAAACACTTCGCTCAAATTCAAATACCCCAAAACGCTCACATGGTAACATAGAGAGAGAGAGAGAGAGAGAGAGATTTTATATCAACACTGTCTCAATCACTTGTTACAGTTTGTCTAATTGTCTTACCATGATTGAAAATAGCTCTTCTCATTACAATAAGAAAATTATGTTCTTGGTGGCTTCTCATGTTGGTCATGATGGAACCTTCTTTCACTAGAATAGAAAGACTGGATCATTCTATACACCAAAATAAGAAAAAGAGAAAAGACTCAACATTGTCTATAGAACCCTGTTTTTCTAAGTCATAGGGGATGTTAATTACCCTTTTATTTTTTAGTCACATAATATAATTCTAAAATTAACATTGAATCCATTTAATCGAGATTATTTTTGTGGGTCTCAAGATTTGTTTTTCTTTATTTATCAGCAAAATATTTAGTTTTCCATTTAGAGTCATTAAAAAGGGGACAAATTCCCTCAAACAACAATGAAGAAAGAAATTTCAGTAGGATGGGTGCCAAGGTTATAGTAAGGGGTATTTTGGACCATGGAAAATAAGGAAAATTTTTTTTTTCCTTTGAAAAACATGACAGATTAAATAATATTAAAAATATTCATTAAGTCAACCTTCCACAAAAGAACAGGTGTAGAACATCAACTCCACGAGGTGTTTTTGCCACGTCATGGTTTTTAAGGAAACTACTCCTCCTTCCTTTCCCTCCCTTATAAATTGCTCTCTCAGACCTCTGTGTTAGAAATGCAAAAAACCCACCTACCCCTCTCTCTCTCTCTCTCTTGTACTCTTGTTGGTTCACTGAATAAGTTAGAGCCATTAGCTTACTTTTCTTAGGTTCTTGAACCTCAGTCTCTTTGTTTTGTTGGTTCAGTGAGGAAGTTAGAGCCATTAGCTTCCCTTTCTTAGGTTGTTGAACTTAACTTTGATCTATATTTTGTTTATTTATTTTTTTCTTCTTGTGTGAATCTTCTGTTCATGAAAACATGAAGAGTAGGGGTCGATGTAAAATTGAGATGAAGAGGATAGAGGATGTCACTAGGAGTCAAGTGACATTCTCTAAGCGTAGAACTGGCTTGGCTAAGAAAGCCCATGAAGTCTCCGTCCTCTGTGACGTTGATATCGCTTTTGTAGCTTTCTCCCCTTCCTCTCGGTCTGTACACCTCTTCAGCCACAAGAGGTTATTTTCCGACGATACGACGGGAAAAACAACCCTTTTTTTTTTTTTTTCTTCTTAATAGTTTCTAATTTCTTTCTTTTAAAATTTTTCTATAGGTTTGAGGATGTGCTCAACCGGTACATAAATCTACCTACCGACAAAAGGAATTAGTAATGATCTGTTTATACCTACGGTTTCATCTTTCTTTCTTCCTTTCTTTCTTTTTTTTCTGAATATTTTCATGGATTTTGGGTTTTTTATTTTTTATTTTTGGAGTGGAGCTTTCACTGATGATTTTTCTACATAATCTTTTTTTGTGATTTCAATGGTGATGATCGATGATGGTGCAGTAAAGTAAGGAATCCAGAGGTAAAATTTTTATTTTATTTTGTTGGGATTTTCTCTGCGAGAGGAGCTAGAAACGGAATTTTTATTTTTTATTTTTTATATATCTCTCCTATTTTGCATTATTAACGTGGAGAATTGACATGGACGTTGCAGGAAAAGCTTAAAGAGCTTGAAAGGATAGAGAGTGAAGAAGAGAGAGTCGCAGTTGTGCAGAACCAGTCTGCTCTCTTTCTTTCTCTTTCACCTTCCCCTTGATATTACTATAATTAATGTTCTCCTTACATGTCGAATTAACCATTATATTCTAAGGTTGCTGTTACTTTGGGACTGAGGGTGAGGAACACTGTTTTGTATAGTCAGCTGCCGCATGCATGCTGGGTATTTTAATTTTTTTGAAAAAAGGGAATACAAACTTCCTATTGCAGTGGGGTAGGTTGTAGTGTGCTAAGATCATTGGGAGGTGTCGAGTTCGAGTCTCTTGACTGTTATCTTCCTCCGTCTCTCTATAGTGTACCCATCTAAAATAAACTCAAAGGGAAAAAGAACCCTCCCCACTTACCTTAATCTATGCCTAGATCCAGGCGTATTAATCTATGCCTAGACATGGGCGAACGTAAAAAAGAGGACAAGGTTCTCTTATGAGTTCATAGTGGCTAAGCAAGTGAGCAGACAGGGTTCTTTTATGCCCAAAACTTAAATTAAGATCCCGAGCGGTTCCGTGAAAAGCAGCATAGCCCTTGTGTCCCTGCAGAGCCAATGTGAAAGCATTAAGGGGACAGATTTGGATCTTTCATGGGGGATTGGCCGGTTATTTTGTCCCAAAAATGCGTCTTTTTTCTTTTTTTCTTTTTTTGTAAGTAGAACTCTATATGTCCTGTTTGGAGGGCAAGGGTAATGTTATCTGTCATACATTTTTATCCAATTAAGATTATAGTAAATGTTTTTTTTTTTTTTTTCTTTCTTTCTTTTTTTGGTAGAAATTTTTTTCGATCTCTATCTAATTTCGTACTTGCCTGTGATGATGCATGAATTCTTCATGGCCTCTTGGAATTCAAATGATCTGATCTGGCATGTACTATACTGAAACCAGGGTCGAAGTAAGTACCTTAATATTTCTTTCTATTTTTAGTTTTTTTTGGAATATTTCATAAGATGACTGTGGTCATCTGTCTAGAGAAGTT
The DNA here is from genome assembly GCF_013358625.1 of Macadamia integrifolia. Taxonomy (NCBI): domain Eukaryota; kingdom Viridiplantae; phylum Streptophyta; class Magnoliopsida; order Proteales; family Proteaceae; genus Macadamia; species Macadamia integrifolia. The sequence continues at coordinate 8,724,115 of NC_056559.1, forward strand.
GGTTCGCACATAGTGCAGCAAAGAACTTGCCCGAGGTGTCAGATTTGAGACTTCAATTCCACCTCTATCCCTACCCTCTTTTGTAACCGAAAAAAGATAGTCCCAACTCCCAACCAAGGTTTTTAAACTCCGAAATATGAAT
>NC_056559.1:8724527-8729438 GCF_013358625.1 Macadamia integrifolia
AAAAAAAAAAAAAAAAAAAAAAAAAAAAAAAAAAAAATTCTTGTAAAGGGTCGGGTCACAAAATACCGATGCATTGAATTATTTTAGAGATCAGGATGTGGTTAATTAACCCACAGATTTTTTTAAGGGTTGCAACCGAGTCAAAGGGTCAAGTTAGTGATCCGGGTCAGATGTTGAGACCCTGTAGCACAAGGGTATAGGTTATGGGTGGCCATATTTGTATAGATCATTGTCGATACCAATACTGATATGATACGGATCAGGCCTAATGACCCATATTGAGCATAAATTAGAAAATGATTCTCTGATGCTCTTGGTCCATATCGGTATCAAGTACTTGTGATATCTATACATATTGACCGATATGGCTAATATGATACTGATACATTATTATATTTAGAGCATTTTGGTGCCCCTAATTAAGATGACTTAATTTTCTAATTACAGTATCTTATCTTAATGGGATTTAAATTACTGACTTCTCATTCATTCTTTCTATTTATAATTAGCGTCTCCAACAAGAATTAAGGAGATTGAAAACAACGCTAGAAATTGAAGAGGCAGAAGCTAGGTAGGGTTTCCATAATAATTTTCCTCTTCATCCATGGGATTTATTTATTTTTCTGATAAATAATATTAGTGCAATCCTTTATGTTCTCTACAGCAATTTCCGGCCTGGCCTCAAGATTCAATCTCTAAGTGAAGCTTTGTGGCGAGAGCAATACTTAGAAGCCAGTTTGAAAACAATCAGACAGAAAAAAGTAAGGTCCATTTTTTGGATTTAAATATGAGATTATTATTGTCATAAGGATCTTTAATTAGAGAAATAATTTTAGAATAAAAAATAAATCAATGTTATTTACCATACTGCCCTTTTCCTTTTCTTTCCCCTACCCCACTTCACATCCCTACTTTTTCAGCAAGAGATGATGATGAGGAGCACAAATTTAATCCCATACGGTCAAGCAAGCTTCATTCAGGTAATAAATTCAAGTTAGGTAGGACTACCATACACACCAGCGGACAAAAGAATGCTATCTCCTTGTGAAGGTACACACCAGTGGAAGTAGTCAATGGAAGCATCTTCAACACTGGGCATTGGGGTATTTTTGCACTTGCTATGTCTTGGTGCCTATACACACCAGGAGGTAGCGTTCTTTCTATGGAAAAAAGAAAAAAGCCGTAGACACATGAGAGGACAAAATGACCGCCCTTTTCCATATGAAAAGCTCCTTGTTGATGCTTCCATGTGCGCTCCCATTGATCCCTATGTTGATGCAGTAACCACACTACCTTTTACCGTACCCTCTCCTATATATATTTATGGAGAGAGAGAGAGAGAGGCGTTAATGTCAGTGACGTTTATATATATGTTTTTCCAGTACTACCCTAATTTATTCCTAAATTTCTGATTATCTCTGTGTATTAGCAGACTATAATTAATTGATTGATTTAACAAAATTTATGATGATGATGATGTCAGTCAATGGAGATGAACCAAAATGGTCAGAGTCAGCCTTGGTATGGGTTGTTTCCCACTGGTGATCAGCAGGAAGTGAACGGGGGATCAAGTTCCATGCTTACTGAAAAGGAACTCATACTGCAAATGGACCCTTGGCTCAATGGCAACTTATATCAAAGGTTAATATTTAATATATATTTACTTGTTTATATTCTTATAATCGTCAATCATTTTTAACACTTGAACTAGCTAGCTACCGTACTTGTCATCTTATATCTGCAGGACAATCATGCATGCATGCATTCATTGAGAGAGAGAGAGAGAGAGAGAGACGTACTATCATGCATGCATTTATACATGCGTGCCAGTTATCTCTATTTGTTATAAGCTAATTGAGTTTGAATTGCTTCTGCATACAGGGTTAACTGGGGGGAACCTCTTTGGCTTGGAGGAGTAGTACAAAATAATCATCATCAGGAGGCAATGGGAATGAATGGAATGGGATTAATTAATGATAATGATGTTAATCAGAATCATGATGCTACCAACAATATTCATGACATCATCAATTTCCCTACACCTCTAGCGTTTACAAACAATATCAATCCTCCAGATGATCCAATGGTAGTGGCACCTCCTCCTCCTCCTATGGTGCCAATTGATAATATTAACAATAATATTCCAATTGTGCTGCCAAATCACCAAATGCCCAGCTCCTCCGACGCCGCCTCCTCCTCCTCCTCCTCCTCCTCCTTCATGGTAAGTTGGTAAATTATGAGTAATCTACTATGAATTTAAGACCTTTTAATTTTGATGCTTATTAAACATGATCTATTATAGACATTGCTTAATGGTGATTTGCAAGCACAGTTGAACCCACAACAACCACCAGGAGGAATGTTTGATAGTTTTTCAGTAAGACTAATACCTGCTATTTTTCTTTTTCTTTTTCCCTCTTATTTTGTCAATTGCAGCCCATGAATTTGATTATTTGGGTATTTTATTTTTTTCTTGGAATCAGAACAACCTAAACTGGCAACAAGCAGGTGTACCAGGAGCACCCATGTTTAATACAGAAGATCAAATGAATTGGTTTCCAAATGCTCCTACTACTTATGGCCAGAATCTGAATGTATTAGGAATTCCCATTCCTCCAAGCACGTACGTACTTGTTCTATTAACTTGCTTGAATTTAGCCATGCTATGTAGCTGGGGATGAATTGCCCAGAGAGAGAGAGAGAGAGAGATGCACACAGGCTGGGCTAGTAAGGGCAAAGACTAGGTTAGCCAAGCCCAAGAGTATATTTGACAAGTGGGGCTAGGCCTAGGTGGGGCAAGACCATGCTTGGCCAGCCAGGGCTTGTCACTATTGATTTAGGTCAATGGTTGAGTTGGTTCATACTTCATATGTAAGTTTCACTTTTTTCCCTTGCTTCACTAGTAACAAACCTGATTTGTTGTATGATTTATTCTTAGGGTTCCATCGTCATCACTCTATGACCCGAGTTATGCACAAATGGGATTACATGTGGATCCATTCATTAGGATGTTTATGGACCAACAAGTCAACAGCCACAGTACTGGTAATAACTCCAACCAGGCTATCCAAAACCAGGAGACGACACCACTACCACTACCACCACCACCACCAGCAGCAGCAGCAGCAGCAGCAGCAGGAGGTCAAGCTGAAGGATCATCGTTACCATCAAACAATTCAACTGATACTGAGATGCCAGAGGAAGCCATTGAGGTATGGATCCTAAAACTACTAAGAAGCAAAAATAGCATATGATCCTTCCCCCCATGGACATGTTTTGATTTCTTCTTCTTCTTCTTCTTCGTTTTTCCCTACCTTTAGTTGAATCCTGGATATGATATGGATGTTGCTCCCTGGTTGACACTAGGGGTGGGGGGGATGAGTTAGAATCTTTAAAATTTTTCTCAAATTTTCCCAACACAAATAAGATGGGCTTAGAAGGTTTCAAAACTAGACACGCTAAAATGCCCTAAACAATCATCTGACAACTTGCTAATAAGATGGGTCAGGGCCAATTTGAGTCCCGACCTCTACCTGTCATCATTAATGAGACCCTTCCCCCTGAAGACCACACTCACTATTTATATATAGTTTGCAAAATGGCTCACTTATTCACTGTGTTATTTTGTAAATATTTAATTTTTTTGTGCACTGATACAAATTTATCTGTTGTTGAATTTGCAGGAGATGATCAACAGCATGCTGATGACTCCAGAAAATGAGGAAAAGGAGGAGATAAACTATGGATTTGAAGAAGAAGAAAGAATCATCACTAACCCAGAGAATATGGTGGCGACCTTGGAGGAATTAGGGATTATATTTGATGATTAGTACTGCAACAAATTAAAGACTCTTTATGTCATGTTACTATGGTATATAGTTAGTCATTTTGTTTCCATGGATCATTAACTTATGGTTGCTATGGTAGAATACAGGCTACATAGTGTAGCTCAAACTATGCACTTTTATATTCTCTCTATCTCTCTAGAAAGAAAAGAAAAGAAGAAGAAGAAGAAGAAGAAGAAGAAGGAAAAGGATTCAACATCCGTCCTTATAGAATCAACAGCTGAACAATGGTTGCCTTCAAAGCCTATTTATGGGCAATTGAAATTATCCACCTAATGTAGACACCGAATTTTGTCCCCTAACAATGATGAATTACAAACGAGGGCAAAGCTTGTATTCTCTCTATCTCTCTAGTTTTCGGGAAAATTTAGTTACAGACTACCTAATCCTTGAATCTGTGAAGTCCAGTGTTGATGTGTCGATGGTTGGCATTTTCAATTCAAGTGTTAGTTAATGATGCAAGAATGACTTAGATTACAGTCGTCAATCCGTCCCCACTATTAGAATATAGGAAAGTCACGTGTTTCAAATTTTTGTTACCTTCTGAGCTAAGAATGAGATCTACTCCCATGCTATTGGATCGGACTCAATGAGACGATAATGTTGATATATTAAACATCGAAATCGGACGTTCGAATAGCTAGTGGTGTTGCCCGAAACTCCTAAAATGGGCCAACTGGCCGATTCACCTTAGAAATGAGTCGTCTCATCAATGACTCACCCATTTTTTGGGTGGATCCGTCCAGCCATAAATAGATCTGCCTAGGGATTTGTGGAAAAAAAGTTTTCTTTAATGAATTCATGTCTTAGTCCCCTCTAAATAGTAACCTATTTCTTTAGAAATTTGTTGAATGAAAACTAAGAAAATCTTACAAAATCCAAAGAGAAATTCCTAGGATTATTTATTATTATTATTATTATTTTATTTTATTTTATTTTATTTTATTTTATTTTATTTTATTTATTATTATTATTTTTTTTTATGAATCCCAAAAGCCCTGAAGTTCAGCGAAAATCCTAGAAATTTTGTTGGAATCTCAAATTCCGCAGAAATTCCAAAAAAAAA
>NC_056559.1:8729458-8733749 GCF_013358625.1 Macadamia integrifolia
AAAAAAAAAAAAAACCCAAAATGAAATCCTAGATATTCCAGAAATTCTATAGGAATCCTTGGAAAATCCCACAAAGTTCCAATCCTCCGTAGAAATCCCAAAAACCGCCAAAATCCCAGAAATCCCAAAATTTATGCATGAGTCTTGAAAATCCGATTCCTCCAAAAAAAAAGTGTAGATACCTGATTTTGTCACCCCCAAAGTTTTCTCGGACAATGATGAGTATCCTTTGCGGGATAAGATATATATATATATATATATAAACTTGACACGCTCAAAAATCATACATGAAAAATGACCAAACTCTTAGAGGAGAAATTAATCGACCAAAGCAGAAAAAGTGTAAAAAATGTCTTCTACACTAAAAGGGGGTCATGTCGACATCGTGGACTAGGTCCAAGGACATCGATTCCCTTTAATGGTAGTGTCAAACAATGCCTTGTGGATGTTGACTAAGTTTTCTCCCCATCAACACAAAGCTTCATAATTTCAAATATACTATGATTATTTTTCCTCATATTTGAAGATTTGTACGTGGTCTTAACATATTCTTTAAGGTTAGGAACTCGTTGATGGATGTCAACCCACTTCAATGGCAGTGTTGAATAGTGCCTTGTGAATGTCAATTGAGTTTTTCTCCCCATTAACACACCAAGCTTTATTTTTTTGCTTAAGGTTCGCAAAGAATATATACACACCAAGCTTCGTAATTTCAGATATTATGCGACAATTCTTCTTCCTCAGATTTGAAGAGTTGTACGCGGTTTCAACCTATTCTTAAGGTTAAGAACTCATCTAAGTTATTTTCTGAGCCAATAAGGTGTCTTATGACGTGATAAACCCCTCCTACAATTTGGATAGAGTATGGTCAAGTATGTGGCCCTATTTTGCACCATTGATCAGATTATTCTCTTTTGGATGCTTTATGGATGGTTTGGATGGTTTTCCTAAATCTTAAAACATGTAAAGGGATTGTAATCCCTCAAAAGTCTATAAGTATGGGTTCCACATGTTGGGAAGGATCCTTTGGACTATCTTTCAATATATGGAGTCTCTCCTAGAATAGAGTTGGTTCAAAAGAGCAAGTTTCAAAGCCCGAAGTGCTTGGGCAAGTGTGATTTTGCGTTGGAGCTTATTGCCTGAGTCTAAAGCAGCCACCGGCCATCTTCTATTGCTTTTTCTATCGTTTTATTGGATTTCTGAAGTCAAGCTAAGTTCATTTGCCTATTTTGTTGTTTTCACAGTTATTTTCTTTTGTTCTCTTGCTCTTTTTGAATGTCGTTGGGTGTATGATCCTACCTTTTTAGGTAGCGATCATACTCTTGTTAGGAAATCGATCTTGATGAACATGGTATATTATATACTTGTTTTTCTATATCAACAGTGTTAGTTCATTCTTCATGTCATAAATTTATGGTGTTTTCTTTCATAAAATACTCATCCTTTTTCTTCTCTACATGTATGTAGATTCGGCAAGAAGTTTGTTGGGCATCTTTATCTGTTATCATTGTTGTTGCCTTCTTGGTGACAACCTACACAAAATGATAATATGTGTTTGGTGGTGCTGTAGAGCTTAGGGCCCGTTTGGTATCGTTCTAAAAAAACGTTTCTATCGTTTTTTCGTTCTATTGGAACAAAAAAACGCAAAAAACCGTTTGGCAACATTATGATGTGTTTCAGTTTTTTTGAAACAAAAATTGAAAAAAAAAAAAAACGATTTAGAGGATGAAATACGGAACGACAACTTGTCGTTCCATCCAACGAGTTTCGTTCCAAACTTGAAAAAAGCAAAACCGAACGTTGGAGAACCCTTGCTCTCGATAATAGCAGACAGAGGGCACCCAAGCAGGAGAAGAAGGCACCATCAGCACCCCTCTTTCATCTCTCACCCTTTCACATATGCCCACACAGAACAGGAGAAGAAATTTGTGGTTGGAGAAAGCACGATTGAAGCTTGAATCCTCGACATAGCAAGTACATCTTCCCTTTCTTTCTTCTTCTGTGTTCTTCATCTTCGTTCTTCTTCTTCTTCTTTGCTCTTCTCTCAAATTTTGGATTTTTTACAAACTAGATTTTCTCATCGTTCTTCTTAGGAGAACTCCACTGAACTCCGCTACTCTCCCCTGGTCGTCAATCGCGTCTGGGTCTCAGATCTCATCCCTGCTCGTTTTCGCTCAAACAGGTACGCCTAAGTTAGTTTCATTCTTCTTCTTCTTCTTTTTTTGCTTTTCTCTCTTTTGCATGAACCCTAAAAAATTTTGGATTTTTTTCCAACCGGATTTTCTCATCGTTCTTCTCAGAGGAGAACTCCGTTGCTCTTCTCTAGTCGTCTCTGCTCGTCGATCTCGTCTGAGTTTCAAATCTCATCACTACTCATTTTCTCTCAAACAGGTACGCCTAATTAGAAAAAACCCATCAATGGTTTGTGTTGAAGGAATCTTCTTTGTCATATGCCATCCAAGATATTATATGAAAATTGCTTGGGAAGTAGCTTATTTTGCCCTGAAATTGGAAATATTTTTCCTTCCAGCCATTTCTGTTCAGTGGATTAACAATAATGTAGCTAATTCCAAATTCTGACGCTCAAAACAAAGGATGAAGAGTATCCCCCAGCTTTTGTCTGCTGGAACTCAATTCTGCCCCCAACTCTGTTTTTGAGTTTTGTCATATTTATGTAAGAATTTGATTCAATTTCAATGAGGCCACTTGCAGATGCACCTATTATCATTACCCATTACCTAGTACCCATATCTATATCCATAGTTGTGATCATCCAATGTTTTGAGATGGACCCACACAGAGGAGCATTCTTAGATCAAACCCAATGATGAAGGAGAATAGGGAATTCATCAAGAACTCTCTGAGACATATGGAGGTCATACACTAATCTAGGTCAATGCCTTGTTAGATGAGAAAGGCGTATAGAGTGGGGATCTAATTCTTTCAATGATATAAACAAAGGTAAAGACATTTTTATAACAAAATAGACAACTGTAGTGATATAGATTGCACATGTCCATGGGGGTTTTGGAGGAATGGCATGCAAGTATGGCTAAAAAATAATGCAAGAGAGGCTATGTTCTCCAAGTAAAAAAATATTTAAACACAGGCTTATTTTGTTTAGTATCTGTAATCTTTAATTGTTTAAGTTCAGAGGAAGCCCCCAACTGCCAGACACCATTTCATTGGAAGATTGTGTTTAATTTGTAAGATGGTGAATGAACCTTTTACGCATTCCATTGTTTCAGAGGTATTTATTGAGGAGTTAACCCTTTGTATCAGCTGGGGTTGTCTCTATGGCCAGAGAGACATGGAGAGAAGAGTGGTATAGATTACAGATTAGAGATTCTCTGGTTCTTTGTTTATTGTGGTTCTGTTCTTAAGCTATTTTTTAATCTTGTTGCATCCTAAGAGAGTTCCACTTGCCAGCCATTTCTTCTTGCTTGGCCTCCCCAGAATCTGTTCTATGAACTATAAGTTGTACAAAGAAATGTGTGAAAGCTGACCTATGTAACGCTTATCTCTCATGTTGCACCATTTGACCAACTCTCAGAACTAGTGGATGAAAGAACCTTGAATGTGCAATCGAGAATTTCAGATTTAAGTTGCCTACTTCATTGCCCATGTTCCTCTGAATTTTGATATATATTTTTTTCTGAAGATTATGGCTACCAATGCCAACAGCGTGGGGATGCTTTCCCATGTTGTGGGTCCAGCACTGCCTCTCTTTTTGTAGGTATTTTGGTAGGTTGTCTTGGCCAACCTTTTATCTTAATACCATCCGAGTCTAATAAAAAGTGTTAGATAATAATGTTCTTTGACATCATTCAACAGATTTTGAGTTCTTATGGTTTTGGAAAGATAGTTATGATTACATGTTGAGTATTGGGTAGGAGGATGTTGTTTACAAGCTTTGAGTATAGTACTACTCACCAAGTATTCATGTTATATTGTCGGTAACTCAACTTTGAAAAGGACTAATTCCTTGGCTCTCAGCATGAAATAAAAGTCTATTGGCTACGTAGAATACCTTGTAAATTGAATAGAACCGATGCTATAGAAAAATTACAGGTACAAGGGGAAGGTGGGGTTCTAGAATATTGAACATAGAGAATCACCTTGGGGAAGGAAGGTCAGAAATGGGTTGTCTAATTTACATCTCCTATTTCTACTTCTATTGAATTAATACAACAAGGCTTGTGGGATTTATCCACTAATGGTAGATTCATTCATATATGTTGTTTCCCCTGCTATTAGAATTGTGGTTTTTCTATGTTTGTGGTTGTTTGAA
>NC_056559.1:8733900-8802795 GCF_013358625.1 Macadamia integrifolia
TGATTTTATAATCTTGTATTATTGAAGAATGTATAATAACCCAGTATGCTAATGTTTTACGCTAACTTATAATGTCTAGCTATTATGTCTGGAAGTAGTATCCCTGCTATTAAGTGGTCAGAACTTGAGACCACTGTTTTCATTGAGGCAATGAAAGAAGCTGTAAAACATGGTCACAAATCCGGTAATTCATTTAACAAAACTGGATGGGAGGACATTACAAAGCAATTTCAGAAGGCTTTAAATATTATAGTTGGGAGAGAACAATTACGTAATAAGATGAACAAGTTGAAACACGAGTACCAATAATTCAAGAGACTACTTGACATAACTGGATTTGGGTGGAACTCAATGAAAAAATCAGTCACAGTTGATGATGAGTTCGTATGGGATAGGGGAATACAGGTACAATAGATCTCATTGGCTAGTTGAATTATTTCAAAATTAGATTGCAATGAGTAATGCATCTGAAATATACAATGACTGCTTATGCAGGCAAATCCAGGTTGGTTGAAATACAAAAAGTATAGACTAAACAACTGGTCAGATTTGAGCATGATATTTGGGGATGCCTATGCTAGAGGAAATTTAGGGGTTGACAGTGCACAAGATTTGGATGACATTGAAGCTGATAATACTGTTGATATTGAGCAAGTCTTTAAATCTCCTAGTACCCCGGTGCATTTAGGCATGACTGACCTCTTTCATGAGGATACTCCTACTCCAACTTGGACCACCACAAAGTGAAATCTTGATAGGATACCCACGGGACGAAGAAAAAAGAGCACCAATAAGGGAGAGCATCCAGTACTTCCATTACATCTCCTGTTTGTGGTGGGGAAGGTGCATCTCGTCCTCGAGATTTTAGTGTGAGTGCATATGGGGCGGTATTATCCTCCATACCGGATATGCCAAAGGAGACATACTTAAAGGCCACCAATTGTAAGTGTGCTGGTCCTAGTTGGAGGGACTTGTTTATCTATGCAGAGCCTGTTAAGAGGACTTGGCTTTTAGATGCCTTGGAATAGTTTAGGGGCAATCCGCCCTTTGTCTGATTCTATTGTTTTATGATGGTTGTGTTTGAATGCTACTTTTGATAATTTTGGATTCAGGACAATACTTTCGATGATGGCTACTTGTGTTTTTTTTCTTTTGTTTTTTTTTTTATTGATGTGTGTAATGTTGAACATGTGTTTTGGGTTGAGATGATGTGTCAGATTGTTATGTTTTATAATTATTTGTTTGAAATTGATAAATAGTTGTCAATTTATTACATTTATGTCAAATGCATTATGTAAAACTTCTAGTGATGAAGAAGATATGATCATTATTCACATGGGAATAGAATTACTGAGTGAGGCTATATATATTAGGGAACCATATAAGGATAGTGTATTTCTAGGTGCTGTCATGATGCATGAGGTATTGAATGGGTAAACCAACAGATGTTATGAAGAGTTTAGAATGGAATGTCATATTTTCCTCAACCTATATGATTATGTTAGACATAGAGGGTGGTTGAAAGACACGACCAACATCCGAGTGAATGAACAACTTGGAATGTTCCTATGGATTGTTGAGAAGGGTTCAAGTAATAGGGACACCCAAAATCATTTCAACCACTCTGGAGAAACAATTAGTCGAACGTTCAATGTTGTCTTGATTGCAATGCAATGCCTGGCTAAGGAGAAAATCTGACCACCAGACGTCAGCATGATACCGGCAGAGATTGCACAGAACCCGAAATACTACCTTTTTTTCAAGGTAAATTTGTTAATATGATACATGTTTGTAATTAAATATATGAATATTTATATTCTTATATGTAGTGACCATTTAATTGTCAATATATGTCATAGCAATGTATTGGCGCCATAGATGGTACTCACATCCATGCGGTAGTTCCAAGAGATGATCAAACTCGATATAAGAATCGGACGAGGATCAAAACTCAAAATGTGATGTGTGTATGCTTATTTGACATGCGATTCACATATGTGTATGCGGGATAGGAAGGTAGTGCAAATGATTGTCAAGTACTTGAATAGGCAAGGAGTGATCATCGATTGAGTTTTCCACATTCACCTCCAGGTATTAACTTTGTTATGGTATATTAGATTTCCATTTGAGTGTATACGTAATAATATATATTATTTTTCATTTGTAGGAAAGTATTATGTTGTCGACTCTGGGTATGCTAGGCAATCTGGATTTTTGATACCATTTAGGGGTGAGAGATATCATCTACCGGACTACAAAGGGCGTAGAAGATCTCCAAGAACATCAAAAGATTTGTTCAATTATAGGCATTCATCACTTCGAAATGTCATTGAACATACATTTGGGATATTGAAGAACAAATTTCAAATTTTAAGGCTAATGCACTAGTTCCCAGTGAAAGTTTAGGCATCAATCGTACTGGCATGTTGTGGGCTACACAACTATATTCGAGAAGAGCATATTGCTAATGCTGAATTCATGGGGATGAGTGATGATTTAAAAGTTCCAGAAGATGACTTGAATCCGCCACATGAAGATTTCGTTGATCATTCTACAGTACAATCAAGTCAACGAAATAAGGCAAAAGAGATGAATGCCACTAGGGTAAGAATTACAAATGTAATGGCTAGATAGCAAAGGATGCATGAACTAGTTGAAAACTAAAACCAATAACTATTTTGACAAAACTGAAAACCTAAATTGATGTTTCAAGTGATGTAGTACTTGTTTTATGTTACATTTATGTAAGTGGTACAAGTTGATATATTATTATGAATGTCATATATTTTGATACTATATTAAATTCTTTGATATGTAAATTACTATTACAGATGACTTCTTCTATGCTCCCACTCATAATAACAAATTGTGAAATTTGTGGGAAGAGTTATGCTAAATATACAATCAAGTCAGGTAAAAATATTAGAAGAGAATTTCTCAAGTGTCAAGATTCATGTAATTTTTTCATGTGGGTGGACCAACTACATCTATGTAGATGTGATAAAGGTCAATGCAGAGTATGAACTGCGACAAAAGGTCCAAACAAGGGATAATATTTTTTATGTTGCTCAAATTCAACTGGGGTAATTTATTTCTACGATTGATCTATACCTATAGATAATTTTTTTTTTTTTTAATTTGATGTTAAATTTCAATGACCCTAATCACATCTATTATTTGATATAGGCTGATAACCGTGGATGTGGTATGTTTGTATGGTTGAAAGATGAAATACATATCTCTACCATACAACATACATTATGTTCAGAAAGCTCAACATCAACATCATCCACACCACCGTCCACTTCGAACGAGTGCATGAAAAGATATCAGGAAGGGACACTTAAAGGATTAGAGGACCAAACAAATAAGATGAAAGACATCCTCCATGCATTCAAGTCTTTAAACTTAGACAAAAAGTGAAAATTTGGGAAATTATGTAATAATTAACTTGGACAAGGCATTGTTAATTCTATACTTTATTTGTCCTTTTGAAACAATTTTTTTTTTTTATATGTGATACTTTATTGTCCCAAAGGATTAGTAATTTCTAAGCCTATTTTAATTTATATTTATGTAATTATTGACTTAAAAAAAAATGAAACAAGCATAACCAAACGGCAGAACTGCCGGTTTTCTATTCTGAAATTGTTCCAGAAATAGATTCACCAAACAACCTTAAATCGTTTAAAAATAGCGTTTTGACACAGAAACTGAAATTTTCATTTTTAACACGAAACGGAGTTTCTGGAACAGAAACGATACCAAACAGGCTTTATTAGCTAGAGAAACTGGGTATGAGAGCAAAAAATGAGTCATTAAATGAAATTATTTATTCTAATTGTTAAGTAAAAACTATTCCAGAGAAGCAACAATAATCTTAAGTAGTAGCTCCACAATTCTCAGGAGCAAAGAAGACTCTATTTCCCAACTCAAAATCAATGGAGAACCTGTGTTGCGTTTGCTGATGCGCTCCAATCAATGTTTCAGTGGTTTGTTTAATTGTAACACAAATATAATTTGTCCCCATTGAAAATATACCGGTGGGCTGCACAACAAGATCAGCTTCTCTGAAATGGAAAGTCATAGTTGGAAACCTATTAAAACTAGGTGGCTTTGGGAAACAAAGATCTAAATCAGGCAAATTGCTTGGTCTACCTCGACTACCACATGGTTGAATACCATACTGTGCAAAGTACCGAACAAAACTAGCTCTCACAAGTGCATAAATATTAGCAACTAGTGAAGTCATTGGAGCTCCTGTATCTATGGCGCAACCACCAGAGAGGGCTGATCTCTATAGTCCAAGGCGAATTCCCGCAATGCTAATATCATGCAAGTCCACATAGTAGAGTGTTGGGTTAGATCCTCCCACCAATGGTGTAGACACAACTTCTGGTCCTACCATCCTTTCACCTCCAATATATAACTTTGAATTGGCATGTTCAGAGATAAATAAGCAATAAGAGAAGCGTTTTTTGGCTACTTGCTTCCATATGGGTTTTGTTCCATAGCCTCCAGGCCCTAAGCCCAAAATCCCAGCAACAATACTCTCTGTTGGAAACCCATAGTTGGAGCTATATAAGCCACAACCCAAGAATGAATTGCTATAAGATACTATAGCTCCTCTAGATATATCAAAAGCGAAGGCTAAGGTCTCTCTTACAATGGTTCCCCTCGTTATGGGTCCATGGTTAATATCCCCATAGCGTACTTTGAATCCACAAGACTGTCCATGGCAATCCCATTCTGGAGTTGGACAGTCTTTGTGACCACAAGGAATAGAACTATAACTCTGAGATCGTCTGTATGGGAAATTGGGTTGCAATAGGGGTAAGCAAGGATCACAATCTTCACATTGCACCCATGTCATGATGCTTCCAGTGTCCATTACCAAGGAATAAGTCTTAAATTTGGGCCAGGAACTGGTGGAAATGAACCTATACCCACAATGGCTAGATAATAGGCACCATTAAATCCGACAAGTGCTCCTATGTCGTCAATTTCACTGCTACCGTTTTGGCTTCCTTGTCGTCTCATTGTTGTAGTTGGGAATAGATGTTGCATACGGGCTTCTGTGGCTTTAATAAGTAGATTAATCTTCTCCACATCTGTTATGTTCTTCCCTGGATAGAATGGTGAGTGGACAGAGAATGGGTGAATGAGGCTTAGAGTGATGGACTCAGGACTTTCATGAACAGCAACAGAATGTAGCAGTAATGAACTTGACAGGAGAAAGATTAGAGATAACAAAGTCTCCATGAAAGCCATTTACGCTATAAAGTTAAACAAAGAATGGGATGTGAACACCAAGGCCAGAGGACATGAGATTTATAATTGAGAATTGTCCAAATATAGAACCTAATTAAGTGAAGAATTGAAGGATCTGATAAGAAACGGCTGATGCTTTTGTCTTATGTTAATGAAGGGAAAATAAATGGAAAAGTTCCAATGTGATTTAAAAATGTGGCTGGTCCAAGGAAGATTTATAATTTGGAAGTAACTATCACAAATTGTCAGAGATTAAATGAATAGTTAACAATAACTGCCTAGCTCAATTGGTGAGTTGTGGTGTGTAAAAAACTCATGCTCACCAAAAGGTACCAAGTTCGAGCCTCTTGGCTATTACCTACTTCCCTCTCTACCTATAAAAGAAAAAAAAAGTTGAAAATTAATGATGAAAGATTTCACGTTTGCCCTCCTGACTTGGTTGTCAGCCACATTGCATTTTTTAATTAATGTTGGGGCTACTATTCTATCCTACGGATGTGGATGAAATTATGAAGATAAATTTATATTTATCTCCTTAAGCAGAGAAGATTGAGTAGTATACTTCTAGGAATGGGCTCTTCTCAGTCGAGAGGGCATATAATCTCTTATCCAGTCACTTATCAAATAATGTTGGGGCTCTTCATAGTGTCAATTCTTTATGTATGATATTTTATATGAATATTCTTGTTATTTCAGTAGCTATTTTGGTCTTCTCCCAAGAATACGTAGTATCTTTCCATGTTGACTTATAACATCGAGGAAAATGGCTGGTAAATATGAGAAAAAGTTTAGGACTTTGTTTTCCTGGGTGAAGATAGAATCTCTTCAGCCATGGAATTTGATTCTAATTTAAATCGAAGAATGATATTTTGACCCATAAATAGAGGTTGAGAATTAAGGAGTCGAATCATAACATCAAATCAGTGTGAGTGTAAAGATTCTCTTTTCTATACCTTAGATGGGTAATGGAAAAAAATTAGGCCAATAGTTTTTGAATGAGAATCAAGCATGAGTATTAAAATTTTGGTCAATTGCAATCTATCTTGATCTTTCCAATTGTTATGAAGTTTTTCACTTGTCTGTCTAACAGATATAGTCAGTCACTTTAACACAAATTCAAATGAGTGGAGTTGGAAGATTTTCAACTTACCTGCCTTGTTTCAGACATTGTTTCTAGGGGTTGGATTTATGTGAGTTAGGTTGATAACTTAGCTTGAAAGAAAACCGAGGTCAGGGAGGGCAATCCCAAGCCCAGTCCAACCTAATCAAGTATTGAGCTTCCACTTGCCTAGCCCATGTGCAACCCTAGAAAAATATACAGGCCCACATTTGGCCTTGATGAAGCATGAAAGCTGGTCAATTCCATGCAGAGGTCTTCAAGAAGAAGCACCCTTGAGTCCTTTGACAGATTAATCGATTATTCTGATTGAGTCCAAACCTGACAAGAATAATGTGACCTAGTGCAACCTTTGTTTACAGTCAAAGAAATGGAATCTCAAAGGATATTTTGAAAAGTATTAAAATTAGGTAGGATGGTATTTTCGAACCCAAAGGATCGAGAAGTGAATTATTCTATTTCCTCAGGGTGCAGCCACTTATTTGCAACTCGGGTAGTAGTCAAATTATTTCCTAATGAGACCTATTTATTAACACCTAATGAATTAAGATCCATTCAAAAAATGATCCATCACGTCAAATTAATGGCTGATTAAGAACCAATTAATCTATCCTACACCAAAACATAGATCAGAGATGGTTTAATTACTGTCATTTGGAATGTAAAACAAGTTATATATTAATTATCCTAAAATGCATGAATATACATACATATATTATCATAAGCATTACAAGATATTACATGCATTCTCTCTAAGATTTGTTGGACAGAAGGTGAGGGTACTTCTTTTACCCAAAAAAAAAAAGGATTGAGTTCCGATTAGATTATGTGGAATTTCTTGATGAGGTACCATTGCTAAGAAAAGTAATCTTCCTTAATCTCAAATGAATTTTCAGGCCCTAAGAACAAGATCAGCATTTCTGAGATAGAATGTGATGCTCAAAATGAAGGATTAGGGTCCGGACCCCATAACCATTATACTAGATATCTCATTATTTGGTATACATTGCATATCAAATCTGATATTGTTAAAGCCACAACCAAAGACTATGCCATTGATAGACTCTTTGCTCCCCAGCATTATTGACCCCATACCCATTGTACCAGCTATCTTGTCATTTGGTATATGTAAATTCAAGTTTGTCTTTCTATTGATTGAAATATAAGAATATATGCATGATTGAAATATGAGAATATATACAAAGTGGGATAACCTATGGGCTATGCATAGAGAGTTTGAATTACAATAGAATATTGCTACGAATAGAATCTTAAAGATGTGAGGCAACCGAGACTTGCAATATTGAGTACCAATAATGTTGGAAACTCAATATCACATCTGATATAGGGATCGGTTATGTGAGGTGGTTGATCGGATATGCACTTGAGCTGGACGATTGGATATACATCAATATGCCCCCTAATTTGGAGAGTCAGGTGCACGGATCTTTAACTTATCACACGTAAACTGAAACAGTGAATTAGAGAGCAGCTTAGTCAGAATGTTCGCAATCTGATCAGTGGTCAAGATAAAACTGCACGGATAATTGTTTCTTAGAAACATGATCACGAACGAAGTGGAAATCAATTTCCACATGCTTGGATCGTGGATGAAAAATGGAATTGACAGATAAATACGTAGCCTCTATATTGTCACACCAAAGCACATGAGGTGCAGTGAGAGGGAGGCCAATCACACAAAACAAAGCCTCAATCTAGATAAGAATATAAATTGTGGGAACACCTACGAAAGATAAAGAGCGGGATCACTCTGTGAAGCATGAAATCTCAAATGCATAAGGAACTGAGACAAGCGATGGAACCATGCCCTAGGTGGCTGTTTAAGGCCATAATTAAAGAGACATGTGAAGCTTACACACATGATCCGGTTGAATAGGATCCTCAATACTAGGTGGCTGGATCATAAACACATCTTCAGTCAGTCTGCCATGAAAAATGCATTATGGACATTCAACTAATGAATTGGCCAGCCATGGGAGACAACAATTGCGAGAATGGTTGGGATGGTGATGGGCTTGACAACAGAGCTAGATTTGTCAATGTAGTCTAGCTCATGCTGTTGATGGAAGCTTTCTACAACAAGGCGCACTTTGTAGTGCTCAAGAGACCCATCAGCCTTTCGCTTTATTCTGTAGACCCACTTGCAACCAACTAGGTTTATATGGGGAGTGGGGAACAACAGACCAGGTGCCATTGTGTATGAGAGTGTTGAGCTCTTCTGTCATGGTAGTATGCCACTCAGGGATCTTATTGACTTGTGCAAAGCATGTGGGTTCAACGAGCAAGGGGCCTGGTTGGCAGTGAGAGAAGTAGGACGAGGTTGTAAGGTCATAGGATGACTACAGGGTGGGGAAGTACGGGAAGGTGAAGGGGTGGTAAGTAGTTGTAGGCCACTAGGGGATGTAGTAGGGACAGGAATGGGGTTAACCTCAGGGGAGTATAAGTCACCCAAGGGGCGAGTACAAAGGGGATGTGTTGTAGAGAGGAGAGGAGAAGGAGGGGTGTGGTGGAGGGGATGAGAGGTTGGGTGATAGGTAGGAACGAACGCCCAAGGTGAAGTACGCCCAAGGGATGGTGGAAGACCCAAATGGAGAGTCCGGCAAAAAGGGAAGGTGTACGTGCTAGTCAAAGCACATGGAGAGCAATATACATGCGACTGGTTTTGCTATCCAAGCATCTGTAAATGGAGTGAGAGGGACTATAGCCTAAGAACATACATGGGGTGGAACAATAGTCCATCTTGTGGGCATTCTATGGGTGGAGGTACGGAAAGCATTAACAACAAAAAATATGAAGGAATGAGTAACCAGGTGGTTTATTGAATACAAGTTGGAAGTGAGAAATTTGGAGGGCATGCATTTGATCAATTAAATTGTGATGTCAAACTCGTAGTGCCAGTATCTCTTAGGAATAGATCCATGGGCAAGCAAAGTCAAGCCATTGTAAAGGAGGAATTCCTTCACCAATGACCATCGTTGTGCTTAGATGGGTTTTATGGATCACTATTTCCAGATTAGCAAATTGAATTTCGGACCTTCAGAATATAAAGGGTAGTAATGATGACCTTAAATTTAAGAGTGAACACTTAGACCATGGATAAGCAAAAATTTTCCTCAATTTGATCCTCGGTTATTGAAACTATGGGCTAGAGAAATTGGGTCTGAAACTAGTTAAATGGAATTAATTATTTTGATTGCTGAGTACAAGCTCTTTCAGAAAAGACAGAAATAATCTTAAACAGGGGCTCCACAATTCTCCGGAGCAAAGAAGAGAGTTCCCGTATTTCCCAACTCCAAATCAAAGGAGAACTTGTGTTGCGTTTGCTGATAAGCTCCAATCAGTGTAACATCTCCTGATCTAAGCGCAACATAAATATAATTTGACCCTACTGAAAATACACCAGTGGGCTGCACAACTAGATCAGCTCCTTTGAAATGGAATGTCATAGTTGGAAACCTAAAACCTTGCGGCGGCCTTGGGAAACAGAGATCAAACATGGGCAGACCACTTGGTCTACTTCCACTACCATATGGTTGCAAACCAAACTGTGCAAAGTACCGAATAAAAACAACTCTCACAATGGAATAAGCTTTAGCAACTATTTAAGTAAACGGAACTCCTGTATCTATAACGCAATCGCCAAAGTGGAAAAATCCCCGTAGTTTAAGACGAATACCTGCAATCAAGGATTAAAGTATCGGTATCGGTCGCCGTATCGGTCGGCCAAAATTAAGATACGTATTGGAGGGTATCGTATTGTATCGGAGATACACTAAGATACGTTAAAGATACACACATAAATGGATAGGAAACATTTTTTTAAACACTTTTGCATAAAGAATTTGTTAAAAAAAGCTATTGATAACATGTATTATGCATAAACACTAAATTAAGGGTATCGTACTAAGAATTCAAGGTCTGTAGTTGTCCCATAAATGTAAAATCCTTCTTTCCAACCTTGATTTCCACTTTAGTTAGAGAGAAATATGGCTAACAGCAACTTTGGAACAAAAACCCTTCAAAAAATAGTTTTTTTTTTCTGAAAAATTACCCATATTGGCCATTAGATGACCGTAGCGCCGATACGTATCAATACTCACCGATACGTACCGATACGTACCAATACATACCGAAACGTACATTTTACCTCAATTTTATATTTTTCATAGAGTCGTATCGAGGCATGTCGTATCGTATCAATGTGTATTAGTGGTGTATTAATGCATATCGATATGTATTATAGGATATATATCGATACGAAATGATTTAAAAAATTCAATGTATCGTATCAGTGTGTATCGTATCGATCGACTAAATTTAAGATACGTATCAGAGGGTATCGTATCGGTATCAGAGATACTTAAAACCATGCCTACAATGCTGATATCTTGCAACTCAACATAGTAGAGTGATGGATTAGATCCTCTAAGCAATGGTGTAGACATGACTTGTGGTCCTGCCAACCTTGCACCTTCTCCAATATGTAACTTTGAACTGGTTTGTTCAGAGGTAAATAGGCAATAAGAGAACCTTTTTTGGTCTACTTGCCTCCATATGGGAGGAGTTCCACAGCCTCCAGGCCCTAAACCCAAAAGCCCAGCAATTTTATTCAGTTGTCAAAAGCGATAGTTGTTATTCTGTAAGCCACAAGCCAAGAATAAATTGTTATAAGCCATAGATCCAGATATATCAGAAGAGAAGGTTAAGGTCTCTCTTGCAATGGTTCCCCTTGTTAAGGGACCATCGTTACCACTTTAGCGTGCTATGAATCCACATGAACCTCCATAGCAATCCTCTCTTGGAGTTGGACAGTCTCGGTGACCACAAGGAATAGACTTGTAACTTTGAGATCTTGAGAATGGGAAATTGGGTATTTGTATAAGGGGAAAGCAAGGATTGCAACCTTCACATTGGACCCAAGTAATGTGACTTCCAGTGTCCATGATCAAGTAATAAGTAAGCCACTTTGGTCCAGGAACAGGTGGAAATGAACCGATACCCACCTTGGCTACATAGTAGGCACCGGAATATTCCAGTACTGTTGCCACTATGTCGTCAACCTCGCTGCTACCATTCCAATACTTTCCTTGATTTGTTGTTGTCGTTGGGAATAGATGACGCATACAGTCTATTGTGGCTTGAATAAGTAGATTAGTCTTATCCACGTCTGTTACATTCTTCCCTGGATAGAATGGTGAGTGGACAGAGAATGGGTGAATGAGGCTTAGAGTGATGGATTCGAGACCTTCATGAGTAGCAATGGAATGTAGTAGCAACAAACTTGAGAGGAGATAAACTAAAAAAAACAAAGTCTTCATGAAAGCCATTTAAGCTATAAAGCTAACAAAGAATGGAATGTAAACACCAAGGCCAGAGGACATGAGATTTATAATTGATAATTATCCAAATATAAAACCTAATTAAGTGTAGAATTGAAAGATGTGATAAGAAACAATTGACACTTTTGTCTTATGTTAATAAAGGAGAAATAAATGGAAAGGTTTTAATGTGAATGAAAAACCCAACTAGTCCAAGGAAGATTTATAATTTGGAAGTAGCTGCCACAACTCGTCAGAGAGAAAATGAATTATGTTTTCAATCCTCCTAAATCATAAGAAAAAGGAACACCACTTCAGTTGATAACTTCTGTGATTTGGATAGGACACATCCATTTATCCTTTTCTTGATCAGAAGGTAAGTTTATTAACAGTTGCAACATACTCCATGGGTAAGACATTATATTTAATTTTTTATTTTTCTTTTCTTTTTCGCTGAATAAAATCCAAAAAAGAAAAAAAAAGGGAAAATCCAACTATTTTGATTGATGAAGTCACTAACTTCAATCGTTGTCAAATTAGGGGAACCTTATTGCAAAGAAAACCCTTCTATTCGGGGGATCTAAGGGTCATTCTAGAACCTATTATCTTCATTAGGGGTGTAAGATTGGCCTTAATGGATTTGAACCCAGTGTGAGTCCAAACAGGGCATGACTAAGAATTCTGGCCTTGAGGACTGGTTAGGGTGAATTTTTTTTTGGCCCTGAATTAGGGGTTGGGTCGGGCTAGGGTTGAGGTCTAAAGCTGAACCTGGCCTAGCCCAGTTCAACCCTATTTTAAATTATATAGTGATATGTGAGGAGCAACAATGCTCCTCAACACCTTTCTTTCTAAATACATGTGCTTCTCGGGACAAAATAAATTTAGAAAAAAGCAAGTTATTCTTGGGATCAGTTGCTACTCACAGGAAGCAGAGCATTGTTGAAGAGCTTGGTATTCCCATTTGTAATTTTCCCACCCGCTATTTGGGTGTTGAAATTTTTAAGGGAAGGATAAAGAAGGAGTCTCTTCTCCCTATTATGGACAGAGTTAAAGGTCGACTGGCTGGTTGGAAAGGAAAAATCATGTCGATGGCTGGAAGAGTAGAATTGGTCCGCTCTGTCATTTTGGGAATGATGAATCATAGCTCTACTATCTATTGGTGGCCATCAACCCTTATTGCTATCATGGAAAGGTGGATGAAGAACTTCATCTGGACTGGTGAGGTTGATTCTGCAAAAAATATCACAGTCCGATGGGATGTGTGTTGTAGGCCCAAGGATGAAGGAGGGTTGGGGTTGCATAGGCTCAGAGACATAAATAAAGCAATGCTATGCAATAAGGTTTGGAGGGTAAGACCTGAGAAATCTACAGCCTGCAACTTCCCAAGGGTGAGATTTCTTAGGAGTGATGGATCTTTCAAATCAAGCCATAAGTCCTCCTCTATTTGGCCAGGATTTAGAAAGATGTGGGATTTTATGTCCTCAAAAGAAGCTTGGCTGATCGGAAATGGAGAAAATATATAATTCTGGATTGATAACTGGTTTGGAAATAAATCCATCCTGGGAATGGTCGATCTCGAGGATGGTCCTGGTTCCCCTTCAAGGGCAAGGTTAGTGACTTTATTGAAAATCACCATTGGAAATTGCCTAATGTCAGATCACCCTTATTGCAAAGCATATTTGAGAAGATCCGAGGTATCAAAATTTCTTCGTATGCCTATGAGGACATGTGCTTATGGAGTTTGTCTTCTGATGGAAGTTTTACCTCTAACTCTGCCTGGGAGGACATCAAGAGCACCAATCCTAAAGTTCCATAGGCTACTCTGATCTGGAATAAAAAAAATTATAGCCAAGAGCGTCCATTTTTGTGTGGAGGATGGCGCATGAAAAACTACCAATGGATGAAGCTGTTCAAAAAAGGGGCATTGCTTTGGTGTCAAGATGCAGCTTGTGTGGTGTGGAGGCTGAGTCTATGGATCACATTTTCCTTCAATGCTCCTTCGCAGAGGAATTATGATGTTCTTCAGTGGCTGCTTCAATGTGGTTTGGAAGAAATCGGACTCCATGACTGATTTTCTCCAATGGTGGAAAAGGAAGCTTAATATTGTTTGCTGCAAAGAGGATTGGGCTCTGGGGTTAATTAATGTGGCTGACCACATTTGGCGTTAAAGAAATAATAGAAGGCACGAAGGCATGATGAGGCCAATAAACTTTATCAAGAAAATGATTCTTGAGGATATTAAATCCTCCAAGCCTAGCACCAGAGGAGAGGTGAAAATTGCTGCTACTGTCATTTGCTATAGAAAGCTTGGTTTATTGATTCAGAATAAGCCAACTCTGCCCATCTTAGAGGTCTATTGGTGCAGGGCTTAGGTAAATTGGATCAAACTGAACTTTGATGGAAGCTCTATGGGTAATCCTGATCGAGCAGGAGCTGGTGGGCTCTTTCGTAATCATATGGGAGCTGTTCTGGACTCCTATAAAAATTTTGTTAAGTTTGTCTCGAATTCTTGACCCGTTTTGAAGATTGATCCAATCCGACATATTTTGGTGGCGACCCGAATGAAAAATTTTCTAAGATCTATGATGGAAGCAGAGGGGTTGGGCCGATCGGCCCAAGTCTGGAGCCCATAACTAATCTTGTATGGGGGTGCAGGGGCGTAGCCCTGCGGTATGGTTCGACCAGATCAACCGTGACCCGATGGGTTGACCCACGATTTGGAGTATATATAATGTACTGTTGCTTGTTGAGAAAGTCATTGTATTCCAGGATTTTCATGCAGCTAGGGTTTCAGGGCGAGTTTTTCCTCGCCGCTGCTAGGGTGTAATTTCTCTTCTACATAGTGAATCATCTTCTTCTTCGCCCGAGGACGTAGCACACCCCCTGGTGTGTGAACCTCGTTAAATCTCTGTGTCGTACAGATCTATTGTCTCTTTATTATTCGTGTTTCTTGGTGTTTGATTTTACAAATTGGTATCAGAGCTCTGGGTTACTTCGATCCATGGCTTCAACGAAATACGATATTGATAGGTTTGACAGCAACATCAGTTTTAGTTTAAGGTAGGTTCGAATGATGGCTGTTCTCACACAGCAGGGTTTGAAGAAAACCCTATTTGGGAAGGCGAAGAAACCTGCAACTATGTCCGATGATGATTGGAACGATTTAGATGATAATGCCCTTTCAGCTATTCAGTTGTGTCTTTCGAATGATGTTCTACAGGAAGTTCTCTCAGAGAAAACGGCTACAAAGTTATGGGTGAAGTTAGAGGACCTCTACCTCACCAAATTCCTCACCAATAGGTTGATATTGAAGCAACAACTATATACCCTTCATATAGGTGAAGGTACTTCTATTAAATCCCACATATCTGAGTTTAATTCTATAGTTACTGATTTGAAAAAGATAGATGTTAAAATAGATGATGAAGATTCGGCCCTATTATTGTTATGTTCTCTGCCTCCATCTTATAAGAATTTTAGGGATACCATGATTTATGGTAGAGAGACAATCTCTATTGAGGATGTCAAAACGAATCTGCAAAGCAAGCAGAAGATTGATGATGAGTTGACATCTACCAATAAATCTGATGGTGTTGGTTTGGTACCTAGAGGAAGAACGAATGAAAGGGGTTCAGATGGTGACAAAAAGAAGGCTAGATCAAAATCTAAGCACAAGAATTTAACCTGTAATTACTGTAAGAAAAAGGGGCATATTAAATCTGAATGTTATAAGCTTTTAAATAAGTAGAAGGCAGGTGGTGGTGCTCAAAATCAACAGAAAAGAGATGATTCTGCAGAAGCTAGTATTACTGAAGATAAGAGTGAGTCTGATATGCTTTTGGTGACTGATGATAAAGTTAGATCGCAGGATAAATGGATTCTTGACTCTGGTTGTTCCTACCATATGTGTCCCAATCGTGAATGGTTCTCCACATACGAATCAGTTTGAGGTGGAATTGTGTTGATGGGAAATAATGCTTCTTGTAAGACTATTGGAATGGGAACGATCAATATCAAGATGTATGATGGCATTGTCAGAACCTTGTCCAATCTCAAGCATGTCCCTGATTTGAAGAAGAATCTCATCAGTTTAGGCACTCTTGATTCAAATGGGTGCAAGTATACAGCTGAAGGTAGAGTCATGAAGATCAGCAAGGGTTTTCTCTTATTGATGAATGGAATCAAGGTTGGCAGTTTATATGTGTTGCAGGGTACTACTATCACTGGGTCTATTGCAGTAGCTTCATCATCTATGTCTGAATCAGATGTCACAAATTTATGGCATATGAGGTTAGGCCATATGAGTGAAAGAGGGATGGCATCATTAAGTAAAAGGGGCTTATTGTGTGGTCAGAGTACAGGAACAATGGAGTTCTGTGAGCATTGTGTGTGTGGGAAGCAGAAAAGAGTTAGTTTCAGTACTGCTATTCACAGAACCAAGGGAACTTTGGACTACATTCATTCAGACCTATGGGGGCCCTCCAGGGTTGCTTCAAAGGGGGTTGGTGCAAGATACTTGTTTACTTTCATTGATGATTTCTCTAGGAAGGTTTGGGTCTATTTCTTGAAGCACAAAAATGAAGTATTTGTCACTTTCAAACAGTGGAAGAATTTGCTTAAGAAGCAGACTGCGAAACAAATTAAAAGGTTGAGAACCGATAATGGCCTAGAGTTTTGTGAAGGTGACTTTAATGAGTTCTGCAAAAATGAAGGTATTGCAAGACACCGTACAGTTGTTAAAATACCCCAACAGAATGGAGTGAGGAGCGTATGAATAGAACCTTGTTAGAAAAGGCAAGGTGTATGTTATCAAATGCAGGATTGGGCAAGGAGTTCTGGGCAGAAGTAGTTAACATAGCAACCTTGTGGGTGAATCAATCTCCTTGCACAACTATTGAGTGCAAGACTCCAGAAGAAGTTTGGTCAGGTAAACCTACAGTCTACTCAAATTTAAAAGTAATTGGATGTCCTGCTTATGCACATGTAAATGAAGGGAAGTTGGAACCTAGGGCTAAGAAATGCATTTTTCTTGGGTATGGATCTGGAGTGAAAGGATACAGGTTATGGTGTCCTGATCCAAAGTCTCCAAAATTTCTTATTAGCAGAGATGTTACTTTTGATGAATCTGCTATGCTGCATCTTAGGAAAGAAGCTCCTATTTATTGTGATGAAGGTCAAGAAAAATCTAGAGAGAAGGTGGAGTCTGAAATTGGTGGTCTATCTTCAAGCAAAGCACAATCTACTTTAGTCCAGCTGCCTACTTTTACTGAAGGAGATGATGCTCAAGAGAATCAAGAAGATGAGCGGTACAGCATTGCCAAGGATAGACCAAGGAGGAATATTAGACAACCACAAAAGTATGGGCATGCTGAATTTCTTGCTTATGCATTATCTGTTGCAGATACAATTGAAAATAGTGAGCATGCAACATGTTCTGAAGTTGTTGCTCCAATTGATTCTACAAAATGGTTGATTGCCATGAATGAGGAGATGGAATCTCTTCATAAAAATCAGACTTGGGAGCTTGTGAAGCCGAGAACAGGGAAGAAAATTGTTGGTTGCAAATGGGTCTTTAAGAAGAAGGAATTTACCTCAGGTGTTGAAGATGCTAGGTACAAGGCACGTTTAGTTGCAAATAGCTACAGTCAAGTATAAGGAATTGATTTTAATGATGTTTTCTCACCTGTTGTTAAGCATAGTTCTATTCGTGTCCTACTTGCTTTAGTTGCTATACATGATTTGGAGTTGGAGCAACTTGATGTGAAAACAACATTCTTGCATGGTGAACTAGAAGAACAGATTTATATTCATCAACCTGAAGGGTTTGTTATTGAAGGTAAGGAGGACCATGTATGCTTGTTGAAGAAGTCCCTATATGGTTTGAAACAATCTCCTAGACAGTGGCATAAAAGGTTTGATTCAGTTATGGCTAGTTTTGGATACTCCAGGTGTCAATATGACTGTTGTGTTTATTTCAGAAAGCTCTTTGATGGGTCATTCATATATTTGTTGCTTTATGTTGATGATATGTTGATTGTAGCAAAAGATAGGAATGAGGTCAATAGGTTGAAGGAACAATTAAGTTCTGAATTTGAGATGAAAGATTTGGGGGCATCAAGGAAGATCCTTGGTATGGAGATCAAGAGGGATAGAAAAGCAGGGAAGCTGTGGCTATCTCAACAAAAGTACACTGAGAATGTATTGAATCGTTTTAGCATGAAAGATGCCAAACCTGTAACTACTCCTCTTGCATCTCATTTTAGACTTTCAACTGCTCTATCACCTAAGACAGATGAAGAGGTGGAGTACATGTCATGTGTTCCATACTCTAGTGCAATTGGCTCCGTTATGTATGCTATGGTTTGCACTCGTCCTGACATTTCACAAGCTGTCAGTGTGGTGAGCAAATATTTGTCATGTCCAGGTAAAGCTCATTGGGAAGCAGTGAAGTGGATACTTAGGTACTTGAAAGGGACCTCTGGTGTTTGTTTGGAGTTTGGGAGGAATGGTGATAGTTTATCTGGTTATGTTGATTCAGATTATGCAGGTGATCTTTGTTGGGTCCCGATTGACACTGAGAGGGGGGGTGAATCAGTGTGCCAAATATTTTTTCACTTTCCAACTGTACCCCTGATGTGGCAATCACTATCTGCACTTCAATAGCACAATCTATTGAAGCTGCCCAGAGCTACTATGTATACTACTGACCATTCTTACTGTTGCATGAAACTTACTCACATAACCTGTATTGCTGCCCAGAGCTGTCCCATAAACCTCACACGGTAATCACTGTCACATACATACACAGTCGTATGCACATCCACACTGCACCACCAAGTGGTCAGGTCTACCAGATGTACACACCCATTCTGCAGCCAAGCACTCCAATCCACAATACAAATACGAACATACACATCCACAACACAAGAAATACGTGCTTCGGCCAGTTGCCTACATGCACGGAGTAATGCCCACTGTCGGGCTCAGCATTTACTCAATACTAATTATGACTGCACCCACAGCCAAGGGAACACATTCCCAGTTTCCACCAATGACATACAATGGCTAGGTCTTCACCCTAGTTTTCTCAGAATGATCTGAGAGGCCGCACCCACGACAAATAGGTTTAGGTAGTTGTACCTACCAAGGAACACATAGCCCCTGTGTCCAGCACCCACTGAACACCAATAAAATAAAGTCGGGCTTATAACAATGCCCTATAGTGAATCACTCATACATGCAAATTTCCCCCAAATAGACTACAACTATCACTTAGGCATTTTATCAAACATCTTGCCTACAATGATTTATAATAATGGAAATTTGGCAAAAGTGAGGTTACCTTGACAAGGAGTAACCATCGGAGATGCAATAATGTCGATCTCCACTTGATGCGGACCACAATCATGTTGTCTCGGTGCCGCCAATGCTTCAACCCCGGTTGGTACTTGGGTTTCTTGAAGCAACTCACAAGAACCAAATTCTAGGTTCTTCTTCTTCTTCTTCTTCTTTCTTTTCTCCTTGTCTTTACTTTCATGGAGTAACAATGACACTCACATTCACATTCACACACACACAAAGAGAGGAAACAACTTCTTCTCTATTTCCCTCTTTTTCTCTTCTCTTCTATTTTCTTTTCTTTTCTCTTGGCAACAACTAATAGAACATGCTACCTTGGTTTCCAGCAACTTCCTAAGCCTCTAATGGGGGCTATGGATGAAGTGCAAGAGGATGGAAGTCTTTAATTCAAACCTTTAGCCTTCCACGAGCTTCAACTCGTTTTTCCGACCACCTCAGCAACCCCTCTGCCGGATTTCTTCCCTCTGATGTGTAGATCTCGGAGAGATGAAGAATCTCCAACTTGAATCACTCAAATCGGAGTTAAGATGAGGGAGATATGGCCATTTGAAGTTGGACCAACCAGAACACTCAAAATGGAATCTTCGGAGGTTGGCGTAGGCTACGCCGCGGCGCACGCAACAGGGGTGAAATCTGGGCCATCGGATCAATCCAAATCTACTTTTAATCTCAGCCGTTAAATTATTCAAACGGCTAATAAATCTTGACCGTAAGATTAGAATAATCGAGTCAACTGATGATGTCACTGTGATGCAAGCGCTGACATCGTCAGATACGTTGTCGACGCGCCATTGGGTACGTCAGCACAAAATACGGTAGTTGTTGACTATCTCTCATGATGGCTGAAATAGATTACAGCCGTTGGATCAAGATCTTTAGATCTAGTTTAATCTAGATCTCATGAGATCAAATTAAATGGCATCTATCTGTAGCCCTTTTTGCACATGCGTAACACTATAGCAAATATGATCAAGTGAAGCACCAAACCATTATATATAATATACTCCACCAATGAGAAGCCTCGGATAAGCATCTATCTCGTCCGTGTCAGCACAAAATCTCAGTAGCCTTTGGATGAGCATCAAGACTACGTGGTCGAATCTTGGCCATCCATTTCACTTCCCTTTACTCCTCTTTATTACAATCAAGCCCCTGCCTCCATATATTTCAGTGCTTAAAAATCCCTTGCAACTCAGACCTTCAAAATCTTGAAATTACACAAGAGCCCTTCAAATTTCAAAAATAAATTCCGAAAAATCCACCCAACACCGAGAGCAACTGATGGATTTTCGGTTTGGATTTTCGAACCGACTTTACGGAAACGCTTATAACTTTTTCATACGATATCCGATCGAGATGAAATGAAGTGCGTTGGAATCGTAACTGGATGCTCTATGAATTTTTAGAAGACTCAATCATCTGAATCATCCATGTAAAAAGACCAAAATACCCCTACACATTTCCAATGATGTATCTTTCTCATACGCAATCGGAATACGATGAAATCAGAACCATTGGAAAGATTGTATTTTTGTCGTATTGTTACATGTAGAACACTTCCTTTAAAAAATTCATCTTCAATGCTGAAACTGCCCTCGACTGCCATAAATGCCGTAACTTCTTCATACGGTATCGGAATGTGACGAAATCAAATGCACTGGACTAGGTAAATTACAATCTATCTTTTTTATGAAGAACCGATCTTCCAAAAATGTCATTTTCACTGCCGAAAATGCCCTCGATCGAAAATAGGCCAATTTTACCAGTTTTGACCCAGAAACTCGCACCACCTATTAATGATGTATTAAACCACTCCATGCATACCAAGCTGCTCTATTATCTCATTGGTGACACTGGACACTACCATGTCATCATTTTCATCCACATCACCCAAACTGGCCACGTCATCACCGCCACGTGGCCGAGTTGCCAACAAGGACAACCATAAAACAACAAAGCCTCCATCACAAGGGATCGAGGACTCACTTCTCTTACTGAAAAAAGCTCTCTTGAGCATCTGTTGTGGAAAGTTCTAACTTAGGCATCGGAGAGTCCCCCACCGGGTCAGCCCGGCTCTCCCCTGTCATCTCTTCTGTGCAGGTAGGCCAAGGCACCAGGAACAGCAGGGAAGATCGCCTGGTCAAATTTTTCCGCATCAGATTGGCGCCGTCCGTGGGAAGTTGTTACAAAAAGTCACCTTGGAACAATGCAATTAAGGAGTGAGAAGGTCGTTTCTTCAACGACAACGCAAGCAAGATCCACTTGGTGGGTACCGCTTGGACGTTCTCATTCACCACCAATGGCAGAGCAGGCAAACGTCCCAGCAGAGAACCCTCGAGAAGGACCCCAGCAAACCAGGCCCGATACACAAGTTGCCTAGGGAGAGGGGGATCAACGCGAGCAGAACCCTCAGCTATCCCGCCATGTCCCATCATCCCGGGTCACTCAACCGAACCTGGAAGAACAGATGCAGAGCTTGCAGTTGCAGGCATTAGCTACAAACGCACTGGTGAGGGACTTCATACGTCAGTTCGGCTCGACACTTCCAGCGAAGGAACTAGTTCAGCTCAGCCGCATAGGCCTGTTCTGAGCAGACGCCCCAGTGACGAATCTCCTGACAACAGCGTCACCCCTCAATCAACAGCAAGAAGGGGGTCGGCTAGAACTTCACACACTGTTCTTCAATACCACTGCGCTCACTTACTGAGGGGCGCAGATGAGGTCCCGTCCCTGCCCAGATCGGGAGAGCCCGTCGTTCTGAACATCATCAGAGCCCAGAGACACATGATACTCACATATCCCCACCCCGGGTAGAAAGACGCCAACTGTCGCCTCAGAGATTCAGTAGAGGAGCACGTCCGCACAGAGAAGAACGCGAAAACTACCAGAGGCCAGCTCGGCAAGATCAATCATCGATTGGGTGTTAGTCATGAAGATTTTATACTATCAGCACCTTAGCAGTTATTCAATTTCAATCACGTAGCAGATTAGATTCTATTTTTAAGCAATATATTTGTCCCAACTGCATACAACACATCAACATACTATGAAGCTTCTTGCAAATATCTAACTCTTCTAAGATTGTGTACAACTCGGCACCACAAGACTAGACCCTAGTCTGGCGACTTAAAGACCTTAACCAATGAGGCACAAAGACCGGGCCCTAGCTCGGCACATCTAAGATCAAGCCCAAGCTCAGCACCACAAGACCAGACCCTAGTCTGACGACTCAAAGACCTTAACCAATGAGGCACAAAGACCGGGCCCTAGCTCGGTGCATCTAAGACCGACCCCTTGCTCGGCACCACAAGACCAGACCCTAGTCTGACGACTCAAAGACCTTAACCAATGAGGCACAAAGACCGGGCCCTAGCTCAGCACATCTAAGACCGAGCCATGCTCGGCACCACAAGACCAGACCCTAGTCTAGCGTCTCAAAGACCTTAACCAATGAGGCACAAAGACAGGGCTCCAGATCGGCAGCAACTAGACCGAGCTCGAGCTTGGCAACGCAAGACCAGACCCTAGTCTGGCGACTCAAAGACCTTAACCAATGAGGCACAAAGACCGGGCTCTAGCTCGGTTGCAACTAGACCGAGCTTGAGCTCGGCAACACAAGACCAGACCCTAGTCTGGCGACTCAAAGACCTTAACCAATGAGGCATAAAGACCGGGCCCTAGCTCGGCGCATCTAAGTCCGAGCCCAAGCTCGACACCACAAGACCAGACCCTATTCTGGTGACTCAAAGACCTTAACCAATGAGGCACAAAGATTGGGCCCTAGCTCGGCGCATCTAAGACCGAGCCCAAGTTTGGCACCACAAGACCAGACCCTATTCTGATGACTCAAAGACCTTAACCAATGAGGCACAAAAATCGGGCCCTAGCTCGGCACATCTAAGACCAGGCCCAAGCTCGGCACCACAAGACCAGACCCTAGTCTGGCCACTCAAAGACCTTAACCAATAAAGCACAAAGACAGGGCTCCAGCTCGGCAGCAACTAGACCGAGCTCGAGCTCGGCAACACAAGACCAGACCCTAGTTTGGCGACTCAAAGCCCTTACGTACTAAGGCACTCAAGACCGAGCACGGCTCGGCACCTCAAGACCTTAAGTTATCAAGCATGCAAGCCCCAGCCCCCACTCGGCACCACAAAAGACCTTAATGCAAGGCACATCAAAAAATTAAGCCCTAGCTCGGCACCTCTATGGCTAGTCCAAGGCTTAACGCCTCAAGGCCGCACTCAGTCAGCTGCACTCGTCCTCATTCTTTCAAAAAGTTACTCATTTCGGTCCATGCCCGATGCGCAAGAAAATAAAGAAAGAAGCACAAAAATACAGAGAGATGAAGACACAAAATAAATTTTTCATTCTCCAACAATGGGAATAAGGCCCTCAAAATACATCGCTACCGAAGGAGACATCTGCATAAATATGGATTCATATACATGAGGCTAGTCTCGGGGGGCTGATTGATGGGCCTAGCTCAGCACAAGAATATCTTTCGAGTCGGATCACCTCTTCACCAACATCGATCAAGCTGTAGGGCTGCACCAGAGTAGCATGGACCGCAATGCGTCACTCATAGTCTGTCAGAGTGTAGCCTGGCGTCTTACTCTGAATGAACAAGATGGCATCGACCGAGCCAACCCGAAACGAAAAAATGTTAACGTCATCCAACTGCTTCTGATAGGCCTAAGGGTCAGCCACCCCGTTCGCCTCCAGCAACACCCTGTTCCGGCTCTCTAGTTATCGACCCGACATTATTGGGATGGTCCTCCTCAGATCGGGCCATTTCTTCTCGACCCCCATGAAGGCGCCTCGCTGAGAAAGTGAAGCGGTGCATCTCGCATTGGATTAAATCCTCTAGCAGGTCGATTCAAACTGCTAGAGCGGGGGGCTGGTGATGAGGCAAAATATGTCACTTTCCTCAGCACGGCTAAAGCATGTACGCAAACCTGAACAGGACTGAGCCGCTACTTCGGCATCCAGCAGGCAGTGCTTCTACCTTGGCCTCCATTAGGCTGTGCTACTACCTCGGCCTCAATCATGTCGTGCTGCTACCTCGACATCTATCAGACCACGATATCACCTCGGCCTCCATCAGGCCGCTCTGCTACCTCGGACTCCATCAAGTCGTGCTGAACCTCGGCCCCATCAGGCTGTGCTGCAACCTCAGACTCCATCAGGCCGTGCTGCACCTCGACCTCCATCAGGCCGTGCTCCACCTCGGCCTCCATTTAGCCGTGCTTCTACCTCGGCCTTCATCAGGCCATGCTGCTTTTTCGGCCTCCATCAGGCCGTGCTCCACCTCGGCCTCCATCAGGCCGTTCTCCACCTCGGCATCCATCTGGCCATGCTTCCACCTCGGCCTCCATCTGGCCGTACTGGCACCTCGACCGACGTCAACAACAAGGATTCCAGAATCGTGTCTTCGTCCACCCCTACAGTCAAGGAACGCAATCCCTATTCTAGAGGACAGGACTCTATCCACTACACGTCATCATGACGTCACACGGTTGGTCTTTCCTAGTTAAGAGGGGAATACTCCAAGAATATTCCCAGAATCATAGAGTCACTCCCCTTGAGGACTCCACGCCTAAACAGGACTCTTCACAATCGTCTCCCACTGGCCCTCCATCAGCAGCCTATAAATACCAAGGTAAGCCTTCATCACAAGGGATCGAGGACTCACTTCTCTTACTGAAAAACGCTCTCTTGAGCATCTGTTGTGGAAAGTTCTAACTTAGGCATCGGAGAGTCCCCCGCCGGGTCAGCCCGGCTCTCCCCTGTCATCTCTTCTGTGCAGGTCGGCCAAGGCACCAGGAACAGCAGGGAAGATCGCCCGGTCAAATTTTTCCGCATCAGGTGCATATCTGTGTGTGAAAGTATGGATAGTGTGACGAACGGTTCTTGCTCTGGAATTGGTTGTTGCCAGACCTCAATCCCTTTGGGCATCAAAAGATTCTATGTGAGACTTGATAGTTATCATGACCACACTAAGAATTTGGAGTCCAACCCTTGCAGCTTTGGTTTCTTGGGCGATCCAAATTACTTCACCTTCAATTCATCAGATCTTTCGGTCAATAGTTTCAACAGATCGAAGACTCCAATTGTGTTGGACTGGGTAATTGGGAATCAAACATGTGAAGAAGCAATTCATAATGAATCTTATGCTTGTGGTCCAAATAGCAATTGCTCTGATTCAATCAATGGTCCCGGCTATGGCTATCGGTGTAATTGCGAAGATGGTTTTGAGGGCAACCCTTATCTCCTTCACCTAGGATGCCAAGGTAACTTATCTTTTCTTTTCTTAATTAAATATATACTGGGAAGTGGTTTCTCTTTTCTCTTTTCCTCTAAATTGAGGGTAAAAAAGTCTTTTCATGAGGGAGAGAGAGAGAGATAGACTCATGGGGGTTGGCATGGGCCAAGCTCCGAGACATAGATCTTTTTCCTTTATTTATATATATGGGTATTTTCTAACCAAAAATTATATTTACTATAACTAACAAATTTTCATCATTATTGTGATGCGGTGGTTGATTTGATGATGAAGACATAAATGAATGTGAAAATGGATATGTTAATTACTGTGATAAGAGTGGTATATGCGATAATACAATTGGGAGTTATAGCTGTTATTGCCCACAAGGCTACTATGACGATGGTTGGATAAAGGGGACTCGCTATGTTCAGGAACCACTGAAACGCAATCTGGTGATACAAATTATTGCAGGTATTTTTTATTTTTTTTCTAAATAATAAATTCCTATTTTCTTGCTTAGTTGTTTTGATAAAAATCCTGCATGAGAAAGCATTCAGCTAATATTAGTTTGTAGCCAGCCTCCCATGCCTAAATCATATTTTTAAGTCTTTGTTTTAATTGGAAATTTATCTTCTTTTTATTACTCTAAGCTTGTCAAGTCACAGTGGCCTTATGAACCATAAGGGGAATTTTGGACATTCAATTAATTGATGAGTAGTAATAATTCTGGCCCCTTTATGGGATCTTTCCTTGATTTCTCTATGGATCCTTTGTATGGTTACTTGTGGGCTTTTACAAAAAAAAAAAAAAGTAATAAGGACCATTGAATCGAAATTAATTATTATTATTATTATTTGGCATAAAACATGCTTATTTTATAGCACAGTTAGATAAAATTTTATTGCTACCATGTTGAAGGATTGTAAAGAGGCACAAAGTCTTCGGGTTCAGATCCTAAAACCAAAGTACTTCAAGCCATGCTATCTTTCCTTTGGACAAAGGTGTGGAGCTGTATCTGGACCTGTCCATTGTTATTATGCTAGGGCTGTAGACCAAACTCCCCAGTCTCCTTCGCCCGTCCCTGTTGAGGCTCCACTTTTCTAAGGTGAGCTTTCTGTGGTCCACCAATATGACAATCTCATTAATATTACATATGAGTCCTTCCATTGGCTTCAAAGAATCATAGTAGGATTTAGATGTTTCCTCCCAGTAATTAAAGTCGGAAGCAAATCATCTTAGCTTCGTCAAGTTCTGACACTCCTCAAACGGTCAGAATTACTAGGAGTAGGCACAAGTGAATGCTTGTTTTGGGCTGTTCTTCTATTGGTTTTGATTAAGCAGAAGTGGTGATGGGTTGTTAGGGGTGCGGTCCTATTATTTTTTCCGCTGCATCGGCTAGGGTTTCTTGTGTTGACCGAGACAATGAAGGAAGTTGCAAAGGAGCTTGATTCTTTGAAAATGTTGTATGAGCAACCATCATTACAACAGAATCAGGAGGAGACTGAACCTTTTCTAGGTAAACCATGGACAACTTCTACCGATGCAACTTTTGAAATAGAGATTGGTGATGGCTTCACTGATGATGATCTTTGGACAGATGACAAGGTAATTGTTTACTGACAAGGCATCATATCCTCTGCTAATGTGTTATTCTCAATCCCTTTGGCATGAATGTATCTGTTAGCATTGAACTCTTAAAGTATTTCGACATATTTTTACACACACACACACACACAAAAAAAAAAAAAAAAAAAAAAAAAAAAAAAATTGCACCATGTTCATCATTGTTGGTATACTTTTTATTTATTATTTTGATTATTATTATTTTTTTTTTTAAGAAAATTTCTTTATAGTGGCTTGCTTTATACTAATTGCTATTTAATAAATTTTGAGATAACTTTGACTCCAAAAAGGCATGAACATGAGAATTCAACCCACACTTCTTTTACCCCATTAGTAAAATAAAGCTGTAGTTTGAGTTAAGATCATATCACCTATTTGAGCTGATCTCGAGTTAATTGGACAATCAAGATTTATTTGAGAGAGGCCAAAATAGATGGGTCTTAATTGTTTCCTGACCAAATCTGAGAATGAGTTGTCGCATTATGATCTCAATTGTTTTCGTATTATTGTTGATCTTATATTTAAGAATAAAGTGGAAATTTTTGGTTTTCAATATTTATCCTAATGAGTTTCTTCTTTGTACAGGTGAGAGGAAAGACATTCTAGTGAGTTAAGCACTTCAAGGTTCACTCTACATTTGGATGTCGGAGGAGTTGTGGGGCCTCTTTACTTCTCTAGATGTTCTTAATATAAAGATTTAATAACGCTGGCTTAGACTTTCTATACTTTTCAATTTCTTTTAAATTTATCTTTATTTTATGATGGGATGGTTTTCATTGGCTTGTGTCTTTTTCTCGGTTATATGAATTATGTAATCAATTGAAGTTAATTACTTTTATTAGTTGTCTTGTATCTTCAATGGTTTATGAAATAAAATATAAATATAATTAAATTATAGAAAAGCAGCAAGGATTGGTGGTTGATGGGCTGAGGCTAGATGACACACGTCCGGATCCTCTTCAACCCATCAGTCCTTCCAGTGTGCATTCGATAGTTGAGAGGATCTTGGAATGCATACAGATCCCCCTAACTGTCAGGATGCGCATTGGAGGAAGTGGTGAAGCTAGAGTGGTTCAGGATCCAGATGATATTATACAATTTGAATTTATCTTTATTTTATGATGTGATTTTCAATGTCACAAGTTTGAAGCTTTGTTTTTCATTGGCCTCTGTGTCTTTTCCTCGGTTGTATGACTTATGTAATCAATTGAAGTTACTTTTATTAGTTGTGTTGTATCTTCAATGGATTTTGAAATAAAATATAAATATAAATTAAATTATATGGCTGAGACTAGATGACATACGATCGGATTCTCTTCAATTCATCAGTCTCTGTAGTGCGCATCTAATGGTTGAGTGGACCTTAGAATACATGCAAGTCCCCTTTAACTGTCTGATGCATGTTGTAAGGATTGATGGGGTTGGAGTGGATCAAAATCCAGATGACAATATACAAAACTTTTCATCCATGTTAATACTCCTATGAACATCATTAGATCAAATATCAGGGAGGTTCTTTAGGGGATGGGATGTATTCGGATCCTATAGAGAAGAGGGAATCATTTTGAGCAAAGCCTTAAGTTGGGAAAGAAAGGCTTGTTTGGGAATGTGGCACCTGTACTTATGCTAAGAAGGGAGTGAAATGACCACACAACCTCCAATAAAAAAGCAAAATTTCCATCCTTGTTGATGTTTTCCGATACGCTCCTATCTGAAACCAGGCTTCCAACAAAAAAGTTCTCCCTTAAGAGATTTTTATGTGCCATGCCCTCTATCGTAGGGGGAGGAGAGAGTGAGTGAGGAGTGGTCCACCTCTATATGAGATTACATGCACACATATGATCGCCTACACACCCATTTTCGTAATATTATAAGCAAAATGGTTATCATTGTAGTATCAGTATTTTGAAACACATGGGGAATAGATTAAGTGATTAACCATCAAGAATAAAACAATCCTTACCTATCTTGGAAAAGGAAAAGAATCCAACTTACTTCATACACAATTAGCCATCAAAACTTAAATCCCAACTAAACGCAACTCCAAATTTGACTTAACAGAAAAATTCAATTATTTATACTTTTAGAAATAATGAGTGAATGCTTTTGTCATATTATTTGTTAATTTTTTAGGCAAATTTTTTTTCACTTGACTCATATTAAAATTTTTGTCATATTATTTGACACGTATGTAATTTGACTCATGAACTCTCCATGCAATGGTTGTAATAGACATATCATTTATCCACCGTGGTACAATCGACACCTCATGAACCTATGCATTTAGGGTAAAACATAGGAAACCAGATATGGAATCCCTCAGATACCTTTAAATGTATACGTATGCAAATCAAAATCAGATCATAGATCATGCATTAAGATAAACATTTCCTAAATATGAAAAATAGAAAATACAGTTAATAATTAACAAAAATTACATAATATCATTAAAACATGTATTAACACCTCATGTATCAGGCCGCCTGATACATGATTAAATATGGTGATACATGCAAATATTATTTTTTAAATACTTTTGTATTAAAATGGACAAATGATCAAAATACCCGTAGGGGGGAAAACTAATAAAATAATACATAAATATAAATAAAAAAAATATGGAATGCATTTAATTCATTGAAACAAATTAAAATAAATCTCATACATTTTTCCAGAATTGTATAACATCTTTTTTAAATTTTAAACATAAATGACTAAAATGCCCCTTTGAGGGATAAAAAGGTAAAATTATGACACAAGGTTTCTTGAATAAATTTTCTTCACATTAAAGCTAATATCTATTAAATAGGACAAAAGCATTCAACGCAGACAAAAGCCAGAGTCTAATTTGAGCTCATAAACTTCCTATTTTTGTAAATGACTAAAATACCCATAGTGGCAAAACTGTCATTATAAAAATTTTTAGGTTCCAAAATCTTCAGAAAACATCAAATATGTTGTGAGCCATCACAAAATAAAATTTTGAGAATTTTTTGAAACTTCCTGGTATTTTTTATAAAGACTTTAAGATGAAAAATAAATAAAATAAATAAAATGCAAAACCTTACCCTCGATGCATGGGAGAATCTCAGCTCAGCTTGTATATGTCCGATTGACCAGAATTCCTTGCCAGGACCTACCAAATTGCAGCTCAAAGAGTGATGCTCCAAATAGCAAAGCTTGTCAACAAGAGGCATTACTGAAAATTTAAAACATCATAGAAAAATGGTATAAAAGATCTGAAAATATCACTTGATAGAGGGGACAAAAGGCTTCTTTGGGTTTTTTTTTTTCCAGATTTTTCTCCCCTTTCAAATGGCCTTGCTTTTTTAGCAAAAAAAGCCAACGAAAATTCAGGTTTTAAGGTAGATTACAACGACCAAAGAGAGGCTGGGCAATGCGGGTTGGGCCTGGTAGACTAAGCGTTAAATGAGATGGGGCACATGGGTGAGACGGGATGGGCTTGGCAGGCTAGGCTCTAATGATGATGGGACTGGGCAGGTGAGATGGGGTGGGCCCTTCGCGGATCATACACAAGAGCTCGGTCTAGGCTGGGTCGAGTCAGGCCGGGTCCAGCCTCAGTGGACTTACCACATAACAGATATTTGTACTGGTAATGCGGACTAGATAGTTAAAAAAAAAAACAAAAAAGGAAGTCCGCATGGTTGTGAGACTCGGATGGAATTGGTCAGTCTCAGCCGGATCAGATTGATATCGATTTTGTTCGATTCCCAATGATTCAATACCAATCCAGAAGTGTAAATTGATAATAATCCAAGGCGATCTGCTTTGACCAATCTCAAAATCAATCTTGAGTTTTAAAACCTTGGTCCGATGTGCTGAATACAAATTACCAAGTTAAATTATGTTAGAAATAATGGAATATGATGGTGGCTCTTGTGGAGGATAGGGGATTTGAAAATCTGATCCGATCATCTGATTCCCTTAGATTGGAGTCATCCGCGGCTAATCTTGATTCCAATGTTTTGGATGATTTGATTTAGAATGATCCCAGTTAAATTGACAAGGACAGGGACCTACATGTCGATTCTAGAGTTTTTTTCTCTTAATTTTATTTATTTATTATTTTGTTTTAACGATTGCAACTATTGTGGATTTCCATGAAAAACCATAAGGTATTCTTTTGTTAGTCTCCTCTATGAGTTATTTTTCCCTTATATTTATTTGAAGAAAAAAGGACATTGTCAGGTCGCATGAAGCTTGCACCTAGACACTGAACGATTTTAGTCATAAAACCAAAATTGAACTGAGGAACAATTTCAGCTTTTGAATCAAAATCGAACTGATTTACTTCAATTTGGTTCTATTTGTTTTTAAATTAATACCCTTACTTTATACTTTATGTTGTTCATAAAAAAAGAAAAAAAAATTGAGTCGTATATAATGAACTATAGAAATGCTTCTTAGGGTAATTCCAGCTTTGACTTCAAGATCATGTAACCATGACTGATATCTGGCCATTTGCCCAAAAACTTTTATCCCAGTTTACTTACCTTTGGCGTAGAGAAGGGTCCAAAGACTAAAAGAAATCTCCTCCCAAGAGAGGGAGAGGGAGAGGGAGAGAGAGAGATCTCTATTGTAACTCTATAAAAACTCCTTTCTAAGAGGAAATTCTACAGAAACTTTTAATTTGAGAGAGAGAGAGAGAGTATGAACTCCACAGGAAATCCTTTCTCAGATGAACCTCCCTAGCCATTTCTAATTTGACTTAATAATAGGCTTTCCTAGCTCTTCCTCTATGTTTGTGTGTGTGTGTGAGAGAGAGAGAGAGAGAGAGAGAGATGTTTGAACTATACAAAAACATTTTTCTAAGAGGAAGCTGCACAACAATTTTTACTTTGACTTAAAAATGGTTGAATATTGGGCTACAGAGAGGCATAAAATAATTCAAAATGGATAACCAATAATTTATTCCCACCTGTGGCACATGCACCTCCCCTTAAAAAAATATTTGCTTGGCTATTTCTGCTTACACCAAGGAAGAGGAAAAAATTCGGGATGGGCTCACTCCTTTCTAAATGAATAATATATGTATCTTAACTCAAGTAATTATTTGTTGATAGGAAAAACTGGTGAGGCACCTGTTGAGGGACTTCTAGAAGGAGTAAAGCCAGCAAAGAGAGCGGGATGGAATCCGGATTATATTTGGAGTGATATGGAAAGTCTACAAATTTCTTTGGGAAATGACAACTTGAAACCATAATTTCCCAGCCAAGTGGAGCCATAAATATAATTTTACCCGGTTTCTTATATGGTTTGAAAATTGGTAATATGATTCTATTCAATGATTTCAGCCATAAAACCAAAACTGAACTAAGGAACAATTTCAGCATTTGAAACCAAAATCGAACCGATTTACTTCAATTTGATTCGATTCGATTTTAAATTGACACCCTTGCTTTATACTTTATGTTGTTCATAATAAAAAGAAAAAAGAACTAGAGAAATGCTTCTTACAATAATTTCAGCTTTGAAATCAAGATCATGTAACCACGAGTGATATCTGGCTACTTGCTCAAAAACTTTTATCCTAGTTTACTTATCTTTGGCGTAGATAAGTGTCCAATGACTAAAAGAAATCTGAGAGAGAGAGAGAGAGAGAGAGAGAGGAATATGAACCCTCCAGAAACTCCTTTCTAAGAGGAAGCTCCCTAGCAATTTCTACTTTGACCAAATAATCTCTCCTGACTTTTCCTCTGAGTGAGAGAGAGAGAGAGGAGTATGAACCCTCCAGAAACTCCTTTCTAAGAGGAAGCTCCCTAGCAATTTCTACTTTGACCAAATAATCTCTCCTGACTTTTCCTCTGAGAGAGAGAGAGAGAGAGAGAGAGAGAGAGTATGAACCCTCCATAAACTCCTTTCTAAGAGGAAGCTCCCTAGCAATTTCTACTTTGACCTAATAATCTCTCCTGACTTTTCCTCTGTGAGAGAGAGAGAGAGAGAGAGAGAGAGAGAGAGAGAGAGAGAGAGAGAGAGAGAGAGAGAGAGAGAGAGAGAGAGAGAAAAAGGTGTTGAACTATACAAAAACTTCTTCCTAAGAGGAAGCTCTACAACAATTTCTAGTTTGACTTAAAAATGATTGAATGTTGGGCTACAGAAAGGGCATGGAGAGAGGGCCTGCGACAGATACACCCTCCTTTTCAAAAAATATCTGTTTGGCTATTTCTGCTTACATCGAGGAAGGGGGAAAATCTTGGGGATGGATCCACTCTTTTATAAATAATATTTGTATTTTTGACTTAAGTAAACTATTTATTGACAGAAAAACCGGTAGGCAACTACTGAGGGACTTCTAGGAGAAGGGGTTGAAATCGTCTGCAATTCCGATCTGGTACAATTCCATGAAATGCCACCTTCAGGAGGTGACACGTGTATTGATACCAATGCAATGGTTCAGATCTGGTACAACTAATAAAATCTTAAATCAGTGAAGAGTCATTTAAATCAAATCTGATTGGATTGATATATATATATATATATATATAAAAAGGCTCTCTTCTAATTGATAGTTTTCCTCAAGTTAAAGGAGGAATTCCTTCATGGATGGCCATCATTGCTTTAGGATGAGTGTTTCAAGATGCTAAAAAACATTTAGGATCACACATGGTTCTAAAAATTGGATTGGATTGAATCAGTTAGTATCGATCGGATTGGATTGATATAAAATGATAATAAAACATGATTTTATTAAAAAAACTAAAAATATAAATCCTTTCAATATAATCCGACCCCAAGATCTATTCGAAGTTTTAAAACCTTGGTTCGACGTTGAGAATAGAAACTACAAATGATTGATGTGCTTAATATAAAATATGAAAGTGGGCCACTCAAACTTGAACTTATGACTTAAATTACACGTTCCTAATTTTTGGGATATCTACGGTCAGGGTTTCTAACGTATAATATTATGCCAAAGACTCCTTTCCTTCTTCTAACATGAAAGCGAAGATGAATTATTCAAATGACATTGTCAAAATAGCTATGTTGAAGTAGAAACAAATTGCAACAGCAACAAATTTCTCCGTTATCGACATGGAGATACTCTGACTAAATCAAAATTGCAATAGGAGTTCCTGTACCTTGAGTCAATAGCTCCTCTACTGCTCTTCATATAAAAGGGAAGGAGGGGAGGGAGATATAAAGGCATTCTTGAAAAACGTAAGTGCGTATCTAGCCATGGTGGTTGTGACGATACTGTTTACTCTTTTTTCATTATTAGTTGCAATAGCAGCCATGGCGGCGGATACTCCACCAATAGCCCGGCGGGGTTGCGAGGACAAATGCGGAGATGTGACCATACCCTACCCATTTGGCATCAGAGAAGGATGCTTCATGGATCCTAGTTATCTTATTACATGCAAAAACCGGAATAGCAGCACCCACATCAAAGCCCCCTTTAGAGGAAATGGTAGTCATGAGGTTCTTCAGATATCATACCCGAAAGCCCAAGTCAGAGTGGTTGGGGGTGCTTATCTTTCTGTGATTTGTAATGCATCTACAGAAGATAAGTTTAGAGTAGGAACCTATGTTCTGGACCAATCATCCCCATTCACATGGTCAGCTAGCAGCAACTTGTTCAGAGCCATCGGATGCAACATCGTGGCCTACGTAAAGGGCCAAAACTTTACTAGTGCGTGTGTGTCTCTATGTGATAACCTGCCACTTGAAGTGACAAACGGGCCTTGCTCTGGAATTGGTTGTTGCCAAACCTCTATTCCTCCAGGCCTCAAAACTCTTAATATTAAGCTTATGGGTATAGATAGTAATAATAAATCTAAGAATTGGAAGTCCACCCCTTTCAACTTTGCTTTCTTGGGCGATCAAAGCAGGTTCTCCTATTCTTTAACAGCTGATTTAGATGGATTACGATTGACTGATGGTCTTCCGGTGGTGTTGGACTGGGCTATTGGGAATCAGACATGTCATAAAGATTCTTATGCATGTGGTCTATATAGCCATTGCTTTGATTCAACCAATGGCCCTGGCTATCGATGTAACTGCACTGATGGTTTTGAAGGCAACCCTTATCTAGGATGCCAAGGTAATGAGCTTATTTTTTCTTAATTATATATATTTATCATTGTAATAAGGGGTTTTTTACTAATATATATATATATATAACTAACAAATTTTCATGGTTCTTGTTATGGGGTGTTTGATTTGATGATGAAGACATTAATGAATGTGAGACTGGAGATAATCACTGCCATGATAGTGGTAAGTGCAAAAATATGATTGGGAGTTACGAGTGCTACTGTCCACAAGGTTACCATGGCGATGGCTGGAAACATGGGACTGGCTGCAAAGAGGACTTAAAACGCGTTCCGCTGATAAAAATTATTGCAGGTAATCTTCTTTTTATGTTATTTTCTTGCTTGATTGTTTTGATTATTATGCAGCCCCCATGTGTTCCTACGTTTTATGTGAAAAGGAAAAATAAAAATTTTATTGTTGTTTTACCTGAAATTTTTTTTTTATACATGTTTTTTTATTTATATAAAAAAAT
Organism: Macadamia integrifolia; assembly: GCF_013358625.1. Lineage (NCBI taxonomy): Eukaryota > Viridiplantae > Streptophyta > Magnoliopsida > Proteales > Proteaceae > Macadamia > Macadamia integrifolia. The sequence continues at coordinate 8,769,405 of NC_056559.1, forward strand.
ATGACTGCTTTCCAAAAGGGAATTAAAGAAAAATGTATTTTTTTAATCATTATCCCATGTGATTATATAATATAATAATGATAAATTTTACACATAAATTTTATTTTAATTATAAGACCTCTCGTCTTTAGCATTGTTTTTCCTCATTCTTTTAACATCCAGGAAAAAAAAAAACTTATGGAGAATTTTACTTTTATACCAAAGGGATTTGGATGCAAAGTAGATTGAAATTTAACAATCAAATATAGAATGGTTTTGAATTAATGATATAGTCATATGGGGTATCAATTATAAATATTTATTTTTTGAGTTTAAAATTTTCACTTCTCTTTCCTTTAATTTTCTTTACAACAAAATAAAGCTTTTGAAAAATGGAATCAAGGATTGAACCAGTCAATATTAACTACCAATTTGAATCTGTAGAAATCTGCTATAAAGAAACTGGTAAGAATCAGATCAGTCAAATGTCGATTCTAATACAAATCGACCATCTGGCCTATTCAATTTCGATTTTTTTCTTTCTTGGTAGGATAATTTTGATTTTTAAAACCATGATAAAGACGGTCACATGTACGGTTGCAAGACAAGATCCCAGATTCCATAGGGTCCAAGACAACTGTCATTCCACCAAGCAATGACCACTTTTTTATGTGAAACCAAATGGAGCAGTCAATGCTTTTTCTTCTACCAATATTTGGGGCCAATATCAAACACCAATATAATTTTGTATAAATTTGTTAAAAAAAATAAAAGAAAAAAAGAAAAATAAATCATTGGCCATGAAATTGAAAATTGGGATTTTACATGAGCTAGGCTTTTGTGCACATTGAAGTACTCATCAATCCTCAGTGCTAGCACCGTATGAAACATCGTTATTTGTTTGAGCCATTAGACTGAGCTTAGGGGTGTCAAATGGTATGATTTTTGTTATTCGGTTCGGTTCTAGTTTGGTTTACATTTTGTTATTGGGTTCACAATCGATTTACATGGGGTTAATAGTGTCATTTTAAAAAAAAAATGTTTGCATCCTACAACTAGTGTGAATCCTTCATATTAAATTTCCTAAAGAGTTAAGGCAATATACATTTATTTTGCCAAGAACAATATACTTTCTATGTAAAAGACTACATATATTATAACTAATTAACTATGATCCTAGAAATTAGAAAATCAATAAGTGTGATTGTGTGAAAGTGAAGCTCCCATCTCTGTTAGTACTTTGGTTCTTTTTTTTTTTCTCTCCTTTTTACGTACTGACCCATCGAATTCAAAACACTTTAAGTCTTTAATATTAGGTGCCGATTAACCATCGATTTTTTGATTCGGTTTGGTTTTGAACCAGAATTATGGCCTATAAAATCAAAACCTAATCAATTTACTATGGTGCGGTTCGGTTCGGTTATAGCCGGTTGGTTTCGGTTCTGATAAACGGTTTCGGTTATATATGGACAACCTCAACAGGACTTCACTTTCTTCTTTTCTCATTATTATTATTATTATTATTATTATTATTATTATTATTATTATTATTATTATTATTATTATTGTTATTATTATTATTATAATTATGATTATAATAATAATAATAATTATTATTATTATTATTGGAACAAAGGCCAATTTTACTTTATAGGGCTATATATAAACATGTCAAATATGGACTAGCCTAACCAAAGGTAGCCAAACACAAGTATGTATTGACACAACCTCCTCCCTACTAGTCTTGTATATAGTTAGCCAAAATTTTCATTGATAGAGATAATTTTAAGCTGAAGAAAGAAATTAAATGTCTAAAATCTGTTTTTATGCAGGTGTTGGTGTAAGTTTTATGTTTGTATTTGCCTGTTCTTATTTTTCATACTGGGGAATCCAGCGAAGAAGAATCATCAAATGTAAAGAAAAATTCTTTCAACAAAATGGAGGCTTGCTATTACAGCAACAAATTGCTTCCCGTAAGGGTGTCACGGAAATTGCTGGGATTTTTACCATGGAACAGCTAGAGAAGGCAACCAACAACTTTGATAAGAGTCGGATAGTTGGCCAAGGAGGGTATGGTACGGTTTTTAGAGGATTTTTATCAAATGGAAAAGTAGTGGCAATTAAGAAATCCAAAATAATGGATAAAGGCCAAATTATACAATTTATCAATGAGGTTGATATCCTTTCTCAAATCAACCACAGAAATGTGGTGAAGCTCTTGGGTTGTTGTTTAGAAACAGAGGTTCCATTGTTGGTTTACGAGTTCATTTCTAATGGAACCCTCTTCCAACATATCCATAATGAGAACCAAGCAGTGTCTATTTCATGGGCTAATCGTTTAAGAATTGCTGCAGAAATAGCTGGAGCACTGGGATATTTGCACTCTGCCCATTCAATACCCATCCTCCATAGGGATGTCAAGTCTTCCAATATACTTCTAGATGATAATTACATGGCTAAAGTATCTGATTTTGGAGCTTCAAGATTGGCTCCTTTGGATGAAGTTCAAGCCACAACATTACTTCAAGGAACCTTAGGTTACTTAGACCCAGAATGCTTTCATACAGGTCAACTAATTGATAAGAGTGATGTTTATAGCTTTGGTGTTGTCCTTGTTGAGCTTTTGACAGGGAAAAATCCAATTCTATCAGAAGGACCTGAGGAACGTAAAAGCCTTGCAATGCATTTTGTTTCTTCCGTGAAAGACGGCAATCTTTTTCAGATTCTTGACTACCATGTAGTGAATGAGGGAGATAGAGAACAGTTAGTTGCAGTTGCTGAGCTTGCAAGAAGATGCTTGAAGGTTAAAGGAGAAGATAGGCCAACAATGAAAGAAGTTGCAATGGAGCTTGATTCACTGAGGATGTTGTGTGAGTACCCATGGATACAACATAAATACGAGGAAAGTGAGCTTTCTTAGTGGACCATCAACAAGTTCTACTGCCAATGAGACTGCTGGTCAAGAGTCTTCACTAGGGGATTCTATCATGCTAGCATTGGAGATTTCTCATTGAATATTCAGCACTAGTAGGTGATCTTTCAGTTCTTTTGTAGTGACCATGCATGGTTTGTAATATTGTAGACCTATGTGGCTGTAAAACATTATATAAATTTTATGGGAGATCTATTGGCATTAAATATTATCAGGTATATGGCTTGAACAATTTAGTGGGCAATTGCCAAACTTGGACTTGCTCTTCACAAAGTCGAACTTGGCATGACATAGTGACCACACTTCACCTGATATAAAATTTTGTTGGGGTTTCAACCATTCAGCCCGTGTTCTATATATAGTTCCATGTTAACCGTCATTTAAAACAAAAGAATTTGTATTAATGAGATTGAGACCGTGCTACCATTTTATTTTATTTTATTTCTTCTATGTAGCTTTAGATTAGGTTTTGGATCTATCTTCTTTTTTTCTTTCTCTAAAGATCAGAATTTTATTGAGAAAAGAAAAAAGAATGAAGAGAATTACAAAAGCGCAAGAATACAAGGAATGATTCAATCAACTAAACGAAGTGAGCCTCCACCTTCTGCATTGCCATCAGCAGAGACTCACTACCGCTATCTATAAAAAGGAAAACTAAGGCGACCAGCTTCATCATGGATCAGCTCATCTATGATCGATTGAGGAATAAAATCTTTGACACCTGAAGTCCCTGACTTTGCTGCATCTTTGGCGAGATAATCAGCCACCGGATTTCCTTCCCTGAAGCAGTGGGTGATCTTCCAATCAATGGACTCTGGTCCAAGATTTTCTGCAAATGATATTGAATGGGACACAATGGAAAAGCCTAGGTTCCGGTTCTTGTAAATTTTATGCTTCTTTTGAGGATGTAGCTTCATTTATTTAGTCTTAATGCCTTCTCTGCTGATGGCCATGCCGAAGGTGGATTTGGGTCTTAAGTTTGTTCAGTTTTGTCTATTTGGACTTCTTTGTATTATTCTCATTCTTTTTAATATACTCTTTGCTGAACTTAAGCAAAAAAACAAGAAAGATTTGCCCATTCCTGGTAAACAAACCAAGGGATGAGCCTATGTTGGAAGAGGACAACAGCAGGGGCAGACTTTGATTCAATCCATAAGCACCTCACATCCATATTGTGAGCATGATTCAACCCCTTAATGATACTACAAATTTCCGCCCGAAAATTAGTAGACACCCCTAGGGAAAAACCAAAGGAGAGCAACATTTTCCCATGATGATATCTTAAAATACCTCAACCACCAGCTCTACCAGGATTCCTTAAGGAACAGCCATCAACGTTCAATTTCACCCACGAAAAAAATGGCTTGCACCAAAGAACTTCCAATATTTGATGGGAAGAAGTTTGGCCATTGACACAAAGAAATTTCCTGCTCAGAACAAGATCATTCCAGATTTGGGCGAAATCTTCATCCCATTACAAATGAAGGAGATGTCCTTATGAATGGCTGCCACAATCATAGCTGCGCTATGAGAAATTCCCTCATGCCTTCTGATATTCCTCTCATTCCAGATAGCCGCCACCGTAACCACCAACCCGATCAACCAAGGGCGCTTCAGGGGCCAGCCCTTCAACTTCTATCTTTGAAGGTTTTATACTACTTTAATACTAGTCCCAAAAAATATAAGCATAGAAATGATTAGTAGGATTCAATGTTTCAGTTAGGGGTGTCAATTCCAAGCATGCATTAGGAATCGATATGTCTTGATTGATCATAGCCCGAAATCGACATGATTCGTTAGGGCTTGAGCCCAGTCCAAATATTATTCGACCATACACAATGCTAAGGAGGAGCCTAACAATCATCCCAAGAGACATGACCGAATATAAGCATTGAATACAAGAAGTCATGATTATATTGATATGGGTATATAATGATGGATTGATCACTACAACAAAGAAGGCCTATAAATTCAGTTTTTTCTGTAGTAATAGAGTACCCTTTTCCTACAGTTTGCTATCCACAGCTACAAGTGTCGTCGCTAAGTCTGTAGCTGCGGATTTCACACCCCAGGAAAAGGGTACTCTATTAGCTGCAAATATTTAGTTATGATTATTTTCACAACAAATCTAATGCTGCGGATTTCTAACTCCGAATTTTTTCCCCAACAAATATATAGTTGCGAATGTTTCCACAGCAAATCTATTGTTGCGACTGTGAATGTTTCTACAGTAAATCTATTACTGCGGCTGCGAATGTTTTCATAACAAATCTAATGTTGCCGATTTCTAATTGCGAATTTTTTCCATAGTAAATCTATAACTGTGGATTTTAGCTACAAAATTTTGTGCCACAAAATTTGTAACTGCACCTTTGTAGCTACGAAAATTTATGCTCCGAAATTTGTAATTGCAAGTTTTATAATGGTTGAATTTTTTGTACAGAAAAATCTATAACTACAGATTTTAGATGCGAAAATTTTCACCGCAATTTGTAGTTGCGATTTTGTAATAGTGGATATTTTGTGTAACAAAATTTATAGCTGCGAATTTTAATTGCAATATTTTATTTCGAAGACATAGATACGTTACTTTTAGGAGTGTATATAATATATTTTTATGAAAATGTATTCGTTTGTCAAACCTACATAATCCATTCAATACACAATATATAATAACTATATGTATATATATATGCATAAATCATATTTATCATCCAAGTCACTTATATCTAAAATAACTAATTCAAAAATATTATGTCAAAAACTAAGCTCCATCACAAATTCAAATTGTAAAAAAAAAAAAAAAAAAAAAACCTCGGCTTGTTTTTAATTTGAATTTTCAAATTACTTCCTGTAATCAAATAAAAAAATGATTGGTCATTTATAGTCAGAAGGAGAACAGGGTGGTGATGGCTGCGACTGGTGATTCTGGAGATTTGGGAGACCTGAATCCGCAAGATGGGTTGGAAGGAGATGGTGGTGACAAGGAAGCAATTGATCGAGGACCAAGTTTTCATGGCCAAGGGGTGGTGCAGGAGAAGACAAACTTGGCAGCTCCTAAACCTATGCAAGAGCGGTTAGAAACACTGCCTGGCCTGAGATAGCCGCTCTTCCAGAGCCAATCCATGTTGGGAATATTACAAGAATCGTAATACCTCAGACTGATTATGAGGAGAAGAGGAAGATATTTCATTTTGCTCTGATAGGGTGGGTCAATTTCCGCTTGATTTCTCTAGATGCTCTTTGTCAGGAAGCAAAAGAGAAGTGGAAATTAAGCCAGGAAGTGACGATGCGCCCCTTGGGAAAGGGTTTTGTAATTTTTCAGTTTAACAATGAAGGAGACAGGACTGCAGTATGGAAGCGAAGTCCTATGCGGATTGGGGAGCAGTTGATTCGGTTTCAGCACTGGAAACCTGATTTCAACATCCACGAAAAACAAGCACTGAAAAAGTTAGTTTGGATCCGTTTCCCTGATTTTTCCCTAGAGTATTGGCATGAGAACGTTTTGCTCTCAATAGTTAAGGCGGCTGGGCGTCCGGTGGCATTAGATCATCATACTTGTCAGGGGTTGATGGGTTTTTATGCAAGAGTTTTGGTTGAAATTGATATTTTTGAATCCTCTCCAAGGATTGATGAGGTTTAGGTTGAGCGGCTTGAACCAGGAACCTCTAAGGTCTTTGACTTTCGACAAAAAATAGTTTATGAGGATAATTGAACGTTGTGGATACTATAAGAAGGTGGGTCACAATGTGTCGTCCTGCAGGCAGAAAAAGATAGATGATGAGAAGCAAAGTGCCATGGCAGCAACAAGTGGGATTCCAGGGGCGTTGTATGTGGATGATGGAGTTAACTCGGTTGGAGTCAACTCGGAGGTAGGGAGAAACTCAAATCCGGCAGTTCCCACTCAAGACGTTCCTTTATTGGTTCCTTCCATAAGAGGGACTCCTATTGATGGAAATGTTGAGGGGGGAGAAAATATTTTAAATTCAAATCCTTATCCTTCCTCTCAAGTCGCCTCTCTCATGATTCCTTCTATAGTTAGGTCTCCTCTTGATGGTAACGTTGAGGTGGGGGATCTTTAAATCGTTTTGGAGTCTCCAAATGAGGAAGGCACTATAGATGGAAGGTTGGTTATGGGTGGGACGATTTCAGCTATTGAGATACCATCGGGGTCGGATGGGGATTCTCTCTCTGGGTCGGTTGCTGACTTAAGTGAACCCGACCCATGTGAGGAAGAGGCTGCTGCCCTCGTTGGTGAGAAGGGGCGTGTGGTTTAGGGAGACCATGGAGGTGTGAAGTAGATTCCAATTGCTGCTATAGGGAGGGCCACTTCCACTCGTCCTCGGAGGCAGGTGACAGGTAAGGGGGTAGAGGCGACCTTCGTGGTGGTGGTGCTGGTCAAAATTCAGGCCATGTTGCTGCGGTGGTGGATAGATGCCCGGTCACAGAAATTTCTGGGGGAAGAATTGCTGTCTCTTTTTCATAAGTGATGGCAGTGGACATGGTGATTCAGATTTGTGAGAAGAATGGGGCTTCTGTGAGTATAAGGCGTCGAAAGAAGAAGGTAGGCAGGCAAATAGGTCTGACGCTAAGGGTGTTTCAAAACATTGATTATGCGTTTTTTTGTTTTGGAATGTTCGTGGTATAAGAAGGTTTCTGGAAGGAGGGCCTTGCGATAATTTTTAAGGGAGTCATCTCCAGACCTAGTTTGCTTAGCAGAACTGATGGTTCAAGTTGGTAGCTTCCCATCTTTGTTTTTCAATAAGTTTGGCTACTGATGAAGCAAAATATGTCCCCTTCCTTAGCACGGATAAAGCATATCACCTTCCTTCCGTGCTTCACCTCGGCCTCCATCAGGCCGTGCTCCACCTCGGCCTCCTTCAGGTAGTGCTTCACCTCGGCCTCCATAGGCCGTGCTCCACCTCTGCCTCCATCAGGCCGTGCTTCCACCTCGGCCTCCACCAGGCCGTGCTCCACCTCGGCCTCCTTCAGGCAGTGCTTCACCTCGGCCTCCATAGGCCGTGCTCCACCTCTGCCTTCATCAGGCCGTGCTTCCACCTCGGCCTCCACTAGGCCGTGCTCCACCTCGGCCTCCATCAGGTCGTGCTCCCACCTCGGCCTCCATCGGGCCGTGCTGCCTCCTCGGCCACCACCAGGCCGTGCTGCTACCTCGGCCTCCATCAGGCCGTGCTATCACCTCTGCCTCCATCAGGCCGTGCTATCACCTCTGCCTCCATCAGACCGTGCTACCTCCTCGGGATTCATCAGGCCGTGCTGTCTCCTTGGCCTCCATCGTGCCGTGCTCCACCTCAGCCTAATCGTGCCGTGCTGCCACCTCGGCTTGACGTCAACAACAAGGTTTTTAGAAACGTGTTTTCGTCCACCCGTACATTCAAAGAACGTAATCCCTATTTCGGAGGACAAGACTCCACCCACTACATGTCATCATAGAGGTCACACAGTTGGCCTTTCCGAGTTAAGAGGCCTGGAATATTCCCAGAATCACAGAGCCACTCCCCTTGAGGACTCCACGCCTAAACAGGACTCTTCACAATCGTCTCCCACTCGCCCTCCATCAGCAGCCTATAAATACCAAGGTAAGCCTCCATCATGGGGGAGGGATTACTCACTTCTCTTACTGGAAAAGCTCTCTTGAGCATCTGTTATGGAAATGTCTGACTTAGGCATCGGAGAGTCCCCCGTCGGGTCAGCCCGGCTCTTCCCTGTCATCTCTTCTGTGCAGGTCGGCCAAAGCACCAGGAACTGCAGTTAAGATCGTCCAGTCAATTTTTTTCGCATCAGGTACGATAGTGATTTTATTCATAACGAGCGACAGGGAAAGGTGCCAAATTTATGGGTCATTTGGAAGAGGGGAATTTTTAGACCAATGGTTGTTGCTTCCTCTGAGCAACAAATTTCGGTCATTGTGGATTGGGCGGGGCACAAGGTGGGTGTTTCCTTTGTCCATGCTAGTAGTTTTAGAGGAATCTTTGGGCTGAGTTGTGTTCACTGCCAATGGCTTTGAATCCATGGTCAGTGATGGGGGATTTCAATGCCACTTTAGCTTCTCATGAGAAGTGTGGTCCCAGAAGGTATAATTTGGGGTCGGCTAATGATTTTCAAGCTTTTGTGGATGGGTGTATGTTGTTAGCTACGCCTACTCAGGGGAAGAAATTCACATGGACTAATAATAGACGTTGCAATCATGTAGCGGTTGTTTTGGATTGCTGTTTTTTGCAATGAGAAATGACTTGATTGCTTCCATAATATTTTATAGAGGAATTTAGTTTCTACTGCTTCTAACCATTCCCCCATTTTGGTGCTTTCGGACTTGGTTCCTAAGCCTTGTAATATCCCTTTTCGATTCCATTCTTTATGGATGGAGGATGATTCGTTTATCTCTGTGGTAAAGAAGGCTTGGGAAGTGGATGTTAAGGGTTGTCCTATGTTTATCTCGTCTCAGAAGCCGAAAGCTTTAAAATCTGTGTTGCAATCCTAGGCTAAGGAGGTGTTCCTCAATCTGAATGAAGAGGTGGTAAAAGCTTCTGATAATTTGGCTTCGATTCAAGCTCAGATAGAGACTATGGGGATGTCTAATGATCTTTTTAATAAGGAAGCTGATGCTAAAACAACTCTTTTAAAAGCTTCCCAGATGCAGGAGAGTCTTTGGGCAGAGAAAGCTAAAATTAGATGAATGAAGAATGGGGATAGGAATTCCAAATTTTCCCATCCTGTGAAGATGAGACATACAAGAAACCAGATAAGCTCTATAAGGAGAGGTGATGGTTCTTGGGTTTGGATTCCGCAAGATGTTTCGTCCTATATTATTTAGTACTATGAGGAGTTTCATGCTATTCTGCTAGTTAGTGATCATAAAGACTTGTTGGATATGATGCCTAGTGAGCTGGATGATGGGGATAATGCAATCTTGGAGGTTGTTCCAGCTATGGAGGAAATCGAAAGGGCTGTTTGGGAGTTGGATCTAGATAGTTCTCTAGGTCTAGATGGATTTCCTGGATCTTTTTTTAGGCAGTGCTAGGATATAATTGAATGAGATTTCTGCAGAGCTATGAAGACCTTTTTCTTAATAGCTCAGATTCCTAAGGAGGTGAATAATTGCTTTATAACCCTGATTCCAAAAGTTAAAGGGGCTGCATCGCTAGATAAATTCAGGCTAATATGTATGGGAAACTTTACTTGTAAAGTTTTATCCAAGGTGCTTGCTTCCAAGTTGTCGCCTTTTCTTCCCAGGCTAGTGTTGGATGAGTAGGGGGCTTTTCAGAAAGGGAATATTATATCTTCTAATATTAGTTTAGCCTCTGAACTGGAAAATTAGATGTTTTCTACTGTTAGAGGAGGTGGTATGGGGATCAAGTTGGATGTTCAGAAGGCATATGATTCTCTCTCGTGGGAATTTTTGTTTGTGACTCTTAGGAAGTTTGGCTTCTCATCAAAATGGGTGTAGTGGATCAGCCAACTCCTTTCTTCTTCTAGAATGTCAATCCTAGTTAATGGTGGCCCAGTGGGATTTTTTGGAATAGGTCGTGGTCCGAGGCAAGGAGATCCTTTATCCCCTCTTCTTTTTATTGTGGTCGAAGAGGTGCTCTGCAGAGGTTTGAAGGGTCTTATCTCTGAAGAAAAATTAAAAACTCTTTCAAGACCAAGAGGTACTTCTATCCCATTTCATCTTTTATTTGCTGATGATATTTTCATATTTATGAATGTTTCAGCTTGTTATGTGAGAAACCTTCACGGTTTCCTCTCTAAGTATCAGGATTTGTCGGGTCAGATAATCAACTTGGAGAAAAGTAAGATTTTCTTTGGGAAGGTGGCTCCTCATAGGAAGCAGTTTATCAGTGATTGTCTGGGAATTCAAGCTGCTTCTCTCCCGACGAAGTATTTTGGGGTGGAGATCTTTAAGGGTCACGTAAATAAATCCCACATGCTCCCTTTGGTTGATAAGATCAAAGATAGATTGGCTGGGTGGAAGGACGAGCTTTTATCTATGGCGGGTCGTGTAGAGCTAGTCAAGTTTGTGATCTCAGGTATCCCAGTTCATAATTTTGCTGTTTAGTAGTGGCTTGATTCTGTTGTGAATATGGTGGAATGATGTGTTTGAAATATTATATGGTCAGAGGATATGGAAGTGCAAAATAAAATTGTAGTAAAATGGGAGGATGTTTGCAAACCAAAGCAGGAGGGTGTTTGGGGATTCGTAGGTTGAGAGATGTGAATGTCACCTGTTTATGTAAGTCGGTATGGCAGATCAGAAATGAAGATTCTGTTATGGCTAAATTCTTTAGAGCTTGTTTCTTAAATAAGAATGGTTCTCTAAAAGGTGGCTATAGAATGTCTTCCATTTGGCCAAATTTGAAAAAAGTTTGGAATATTATCTCTGATAATATTGGGTGGACGGTGGGAAATGGGAAGCGGATAAATTTTTGGCTTGATAAATGGCTAGGGAGCTCCTCGCTAGCAACTTCGTTGGATATGGATGTTGTTGAGCTGTCTGATGCTTCCTCAAGAGTCTGACTTCATTGTCAATGAAAGATGGAATTTTCCATCAGTACAATCTCTCTTACTCTCTAATTTTTTTGCGATGGCAAAAAAATCTATAAATCCCACAGCTGATGAGGACATTTGTCATTGGTGTCCATCTTCGTCGGGTTCGTTCTCCATCAAATGGGCTTGGGAGGTGGTTCGACAGTCTTCTCCTTCTATTGGATGGCACTCAATAGTTTGGAGATCGAAGATCCAGCCTCGTCAAGAAATTTTTGGGTAGAGATTTATGAAAAGAAAAATTCCAACTGATGATACGGTAAAAAAGAAAGGTATTTCTTTGGCTTCTAAGTGTGTATTATGTGGTGTTGCAGAGGAATCATTTTTCCATATCTTCTTCTACTATGAGTTTTCCATTAAAGTTTTGATGAAGTTCTGTGACTGTTTTGGGAAGATCTGGCAGGGGGTTATTGAAATGGAGTGATTTTTTGTTCTGGTGGAAATTTTGTGGGAAATCGGTTTCCTTCAAATGGGTGTGGATGGCTACTTTTATTTTGATTCCTTTCTTCATCTGGATGGAAAGGAATTCCAGGTTTCATGATGGGATACAAAGGACACCTGAGCAGTGCTTCGCTTTGGTCCGGAATGAAATTAGTCTACAATCTTATTGCACTTCAGGGAATTATTTGTCTATTTCTGATTTTATGTGTGCAAGGAGTATTGGGATTCGATTTTCTCCTAGAAGACCTCGACAGATGTTTGAAATTTTCTGGTGTGCCCCAGTGGAGGATTGGATAAAATGTAATACTGATGTCCAGGCAGGGTGGGTATTGTTGGTGTGTTTCGAAACTTGAATTCTGAGGTAATTGGAAATTTTAGAGGGATTATAGGAGTAAAAACCAACTTTGAGGCAGAATTTTTAGCAGTCATAGAAGGCTTGGAACAGGCAAAAGCGATGGGTATCGAGTGTCTTTGGATTGAATGTGATTCAGTCGCTGTGGTCTTATTAATTTCAAGGGGTGTGGTTCCTTGGTTTTGTCATCAATGGTGGTGTAGTTTGCTTCCTTTCTTAAACTCTATTGAATGGAAGGTAACTCACTGTTATAGGGAGGCAAACTCAATTGCAGATTTTCTTGCTAAATCGGCAACTAAATTTAGTTTCTCTGATCCCATTGTCTCTTGGCCAGCTATGGTGCACCTAGATCTTGAAATGGATGCAACTAAGTGTCCCTGTTTCCATCTGATTTAATGTTTCTTTGTTAAGGCTCTAGGGGGTTTTTGAGGTCTCTTCCTTACTGATGGCAATGTCCAAGGTGGGGAATCTGATCTAGCCCTCTTTAGTCTTTCTCTGGGCACTTTTGTGCGTGTATTTGGAGTGTTTTTCCCAATTCTTTCCTGTATATTTCTTTTTTATATTTTAATACAAATGATAATCTAGCAAAAATAATAAAAAAAATGATTTAATAATAGGGTCTCTTTTGACTACAAAAATAAAATCAAGTGATCATGTAATTCTCTATTTGCAGTGACAGATTATGGGAATTAATTTGCACCTTTGAATATCATAACACTCAAAACTTAAGATAAGCCCTGAATTCAATCATAGACACAACACTTAGAGAAGGAAAAAATTTATCATGCAAAAACCTCAATTATACGTAAGGATGAATGTCTAATCCTACTTTGATGTGGTTATGCAAGTCTTTTGAAAAGATGCACAAACGGAAAATCACCAGAGAAATAAAGCAGCTAAGAAATAAAGTAGCTAAGTGAGTGAGGGAAAAACAACTAATGCAAAGATAAGTTTGGGTTTCAATTTTTGAGATGGTTTCTCATGCTTTTATCTCCCCCATTCTTTTAGTTCTTTTCAAAGAATTATTACTATTGGACTTGAAAAGAAAGGGATTTAGGTTCTGTTATTGAAAATCTACAGAGATATTAAGCCAAATTAATTGAAATAAAAATGAATCAAGCTATACTTAAGATTTAAGAGATATCTAAGGGAAGATATTTATTGCTTCTATATAGTTGTCAGCACATGCTGTAAACTAACTAATTCTGCAGCTTTGGGGATTCCCCACCATATCCCAACAGAAAAAGTTAACAAATGTAGAATCCAAAAGAAGGTATGATTAGAACAAAATACCAAACAGTTTAGCTAGCAAGTTACGAACATTGTGTCATTACTGAATTCCATTCCAAGACAGGTACTTGATAAACTTTATATACGTTATATGAGAAAAAGAATTAATTGGTCCCTACACCCTCTCAAAGGGTCCCATGAAATGACCCTCTGCCCCCTGTGTGCACTCTGGTAGATAAAAATGTGGACTCCCCCTTGTTCCCATATTATTCCCTTCGTTTCCATATTATTTATACATAGAATTTATTTGTATTTTACATTTTGACCAACAATTCTCTCTTTCTCCTTTACTATTGGGTTTTTAATTTTAAATTACCCATTACAGTCTACAATGGTTACTAGGTTCAGAGTATAGTCTGTCTTCAAGTATTTGATGAATTTAATCAATTTGTGTTTCTCTCTCACCTTCTATGTTCCAATTCACAAAGATAGTTCTGAAGAGCCGAAAAGTGTACTTAGCTCGGGACAACCATACCAAGCTACCAGCTAGCTCAGACTTATCAAGGCCGAGCCTCCAGGTTAGACTATGACACCCTTTGCCGCCCCAGCAATTAAGACTTATCAAGGCCGAGCCTCCAGGTCAGACCAACAATCTTATCTGAAAATTCATTCGCTAGTTCAGCACGACCTCACTAACATGGCCAGTTCTGTCGGTGGCCCTGCGTACCGTCATTTCCAATGGCACCAGTTCTGCTAGCGACGACGCATGCACAACCACCGTCGGCAAGGAGGCGCAATAGAACTGGATCTTCAAGTCCTCCTAGACGTCGACCAGCACGTGAGGCACATCGAGCCATTAGCATGAACCAACAAACACGTGTTCATGGAGAGTCCATGAGAAACAATGATGCACCACTTGAGGCCTCAGTTTTTTCGCCGAGACACTCCATCCATGCGACAGAAGGGCGATCCCACTCTCAGGAGGCAGTGAGCTGTGAGTACAACGGAAGGACACATACTAGAGAAGAAAGTCGAAGCCATCACACAAGGGATGAAACTTGGTCGCGAGTAAGAGTCTGTCAAGGCAGCACCATTGAGATGACCGTGCAGGAGGTCAGCCGCCCCGTTATTGAAGCCCGGCTTGGGTCAGTAAGGGGCCCCAAGATACCGAGCTTCATCCTCTCACGAAAGCAATACAAGAATGACTAAGTTTGGAGCGGTGCCATAAAAAACTCTATGAGAAGTTAGATGGTCTCAAAAAGCCAGCATTTGACCTAAAGGTTGCGTCGACACACAGTGTCCTATCTGACGAACTAAGGGGGCGTTTGGTTCGAATTATCCATCGGACCAGATTCCAGGGAATCAGTTTCCCATTAAATTTAAACCATTTGACTCATTTTTGTGAAAAGCCGATTCGGAGTCGTGGTGGCCAGTAGAATCGGGGATTTCAACTAAATTCCACGACTCATTCGGATTAACCTCAATAGGTTAATCCAGGATCGAGTCACGGTTTATTGGGTTGCTATAAAAAACATGGATTCACTCTGAAGCAAAAATTTCGGAGTCCTGCGATTCTCACGGTGAAACTCGATCGAGGTTTTCCCTGAAACAGAGCGACGGAGGTGAGAAATCCCATCGTCCTCTTCCTCTTCTTCTTCTTCTTCTTCTTCTTCCTCTGCTTCCTCTGCTTCCTCTTCTTACTCGTCTTCGTCTTCTTCAGCTCGAGGATTCTTCTTCCTCTTCCTCTTCGTCTTCGTCTTCTTCTTCTTCTTCTTATTTTTCTTCTTTGTTCCTTCTCTTTTTCTTCTTCTTTTTCTGTGTTTAGGGTTTCTCACGTTTACCCTCTGTCCATGATAGATGCTCGCATCTGAGAAGATTGCCTAAAACTGAGTTGATTGAAGGTGAGATTTCCCCTCTTCTTTGTATTCTTGGCGTACATTTGTGTTTTATTAAGATTATTGAAGTTCGGTTTCTATTTTTCAGGTTGTAAACTTCATATCTAGGGTTTACCCTCTTTCCAAATCAGACGATCGACTCCGAGGTTTGAATCTGCAAAATCGAAGCTTGATTTAAGGTGAGATTTCCATTCTTATGTGATTTTTTCTTCTTCGTATGCGTGTTCTTAATATTATGGAAATTCGGTTTCCATTTTTTCAGATTTTCTTCTTCTTCTTCTTCTTCTTCTTCTTCTTCTTCTTCTTTATTTCTGTAAAGAAATTTCTGTTATTCTGTAACTTCCTTTGGAATGTATGGAATTCTGACTAGGTTTTGATCTCTTTTTCTTCTCTGCTTCTCTGTAAAACTATAATGTTTGCTTTGGTAATCTCTATTACTTTGCTTTGTAGTTGTCTCTGTTTTGATATGTGAGCTTGAGCGGGGTCAGGTTTGTATGATGGAAGGAAAAAAGGGTGGGTTTTCAATAGGAGCAGAGAATGTTTTGGTTTTCCTGTTCTGTTCCTGGGCATCTTATTGCTTTTTGTTTGAATTGCTTCTTGATCGGTCTAGGTTTTGGAACTTCGCTTAAAGGTGCTAGTTAAAACGCCATGGAACTCTTTATGTCCCTGTGAAAGCAAAACCTTACCTTTTTTTATTTTCATTATGTAACATAGACGGTTTGGTTTATGATCATATTTTCCATTTTGCTAATGATTGAGAAGGTTTGGTTTATGCTCATATTTTCCATTTTGCTAATGATTGAGAAGCTTTGGTTTATGATCATATTTTCCTTTTTGCTAATGATTGAGAAGGTTTGGTTTATGATCATATTTTCCATTTTGCTAATGATTGAGAAGGTTTGGTTTATGATCATATTTTCCTTTTTGCTAATGATTGAGACGGTTTAGTTTATGATCATATTTTCCTTTCACTAATGATTGTGAATGTGAAAGCAAAATCCTTGTTGTTTTTTTATTTTCTTGGGTGAATATATTTTTTTATTTTAATTTTCTTTCAGATACACTAGATGATTTGGTTTATGATCATCTTTTCATTTTTTTTTCTTTCTTTTACTAAGGGTCGGGAATCAGGGTTGAAATGGTCCTTTGTAGAAACAAGGGATTTTGTAGAATATCCAATGGTTTGAGCTTTTATGATTGGAATTCAACACCAGCAAGGAACTTCCTCTTAAATCCCTAGGCTGTTAATGGCCTTAGTATGCTTGATTGTGTCAATTTCCAGGTTTCTGACGTATCTAACTTCTTTTTGGTCCCTCTTAGTGGCTTTGGTGATGCCAAAGGCATTAAAAACCTGATCAGAGTTAGTTGGATATGTAGGCTAAACTATAAGATATGGCCTTCTGCCCACTGATATAATGTGGTGTATATGGTTGGTGTGTAATAATAATGTTTTGGAAGGCTACATGGAACTTACCGATGGAGTGGATTTATGGTTGTGAATAGACCACCGACTTTGGCTTGACCAGAGTAAGTTTAAATCTGTTTTGGCTTCTGTGATTATCACGTATGAATGATAGAACTATAAAAAGGATAACTTAAACCGTTGGAAACCAATGCAAACTTTTCTAATTAAACATGAAAGAAGCATATACATCTAAGTCTTATGGGAGAAGTTCCTGTAATTTTAGTTTGAACTTTTTTATTTATAGAGTTTGATTTTAAATATAGCTAATCAAGCTTGCATCATTATCAGATTGGATTGAGGTATATCCAACTTTGATTTTTTTACTAGTTAGATTCTCTTACATTTGATTGCTTATTTGATTGGATTAGATCAAGCTATGTCAAATTCTGCTTTTGTTAATGATAAGTTCCATTAACAACCCTTGGTGGCATCAAAAGCTAGGAATTTTTGAGCTTTTTTTGGGTGTTGAATTGAAACTGTTCATGGGTATGGACAGTTCTGATATTGAATGTAGTTGGTCTCCTTGGGTCTGAAAGTGTTGAAATTGAATTTAAGTTGGTGGTATACAGGGGTTGATCTTCAATAGTAGTACAGCAAGGTTTATCTGTTTTTGGATTGGTTCTAGGTAAATCTTCACGGGAATGAAATAGAAAAAATCCAATCTACTTCTCCTGAAATCTGCTAGAAACTTGCTATTGCTGCCAAGGTCAAATTGAGGCCAAATCTTGGGGAGATGATCACTCTATTTTTCCTTTTTTCCTTCTCTTCATGCTGCATTTATTATTTTATATTTGTTGGGTATGTAACGAGTGTTGAAGGTTACTGATGATAGGAGTGTTCCTATTGTGAGTTGAGTTGATTTTTAGAGTTTAGGGTTATGGCTACGTTTCCATTATAGTTATGTACTTCATAGTGTAATTGTGTAATTGGGCATTTAGTCAATTATTTGAAAAAATAATGATTCATGTGTGCAAATCTCTATGCTGTTCTGAGAGTCATTTTCAGGGTATTTTGTTGTGGTGTGCAGCCATCATTGTATCTGGTTCTACTATAGTGTCCTCTATAGCGTCCTTGTAGATTCAACATAAAACAAGGATGTTCTGCAATGGGATATTGCCCCCCACTTTTTTTTTTAATCTTGCGCATGATGGTTTCATGGTTTGCAGTCTTTATTTGGTTGCTGCCGTTGTTCTCACCTATGGTACTGCTACTACTATTTTGTCCCATGCAGTAGAGCTGATTAATAATGGCCCTTGTGTGGAGTCTTGATTCTGTGATCTAGTTATTTGGCCTCACTGCTATTCTCACACTTGTGGATGGTATGGTGGACTATTATCTAAATTGCAATATTAGGTTTATGAATTTCCCAATTAGTAAGTGTTATTGATTACTTGGTATTAATGAAATATACTCACATTGTATATGGTGTATTTTGTTAGTTTTGATGTGATGGAACCAACAGGAGATTCTAATAGTAGGTCACGGGACATTGCTTCATGGCCTAGTGCCGTTTCTAATTACATGTTGGAGTGTATATTGAAGCAGTACAAGAGTGGTAAGAGTGGAGATAATGGACTGAAAAAGGAGCAGTTCATTGAAATTGCCAACCAACTGAAAGAGAAATTATTTACTAGTTACGACTGTGAACAAGTGAGAAACCACTTCCGGATTTGGAAGCAAAGGCTTAGAGCATTGAGTGACCTACAGAAGCAAAGTGGATTGGGTTGGAATGCATCTGATATGAGATTTGATGCTCCTCAACACTTCTGGAATGATTATAGGGTATAATGGGATTTTTTAAATTATAATTTCTATATAATTGTGTTTTTTTTCTTACTTACAACATAAGCACATTGACATTGTCCTTTATATTGCTAGAAAAAAGAACAAAAGTATTGGAAGGAACATAGTGTGCTCCCAATTCACCTTGAAGTTGGAGCTTTGCTAAGGAAAGAGATGGCAACTGGGAATGATTCAACAGTCCCCTCTGAAGCTGCCACTGAAGTTATGATGGACGTGACAGGTACTCAGGTTGAGGGAATAGGGAACAATGATGGTGTTGACTATGAACCTATTGAAGACGAAGAAAGTGTTCCTTCCACTCCCATTGGTAGTACCAGCCGTTCTTGAGAAAGACCTCGCGAGTCCGTCAATAGTGGTAGAGAAAAGAGGAAGAAGGGTGCAGCTGAAAAGGTGGTAAGTCCATTGAAATCGATTGCTAACTCAATCGAGAAGATGGTAATGAGTGAATCTCAGTCTGAATTTGGGAGAGCAATTATAGATACTGTTGATGCCATTCCAGACCTCAATTTTCAAAAAAAGTTTAAGGCCAAGGAATATTTCATTGCCAAGAAGAATTCTGCCATTATCTTCTTGGAAACAAGAGTAGAAGATAGGCGAAATCTGCTTGAGATGTACTTGCCAGAGATTGAGAAGAATTGAGGTGACAAAAGGAAGTGTTTGGACATTCTACGACAATGGTTTTATTGAATAGAAAATGCATCTATTTGGTTGATGTAACTTTTGGTTTATGTTAAGTCTGTGACAATGGTGGCATGTAGTCTTAAGAAATATTAAGACAATGGTTCTTTCTATGTTCCTCTCTAAATGATTTCAAGGTTTAAGTATGGACAACATCATTCTTATTTGTCATAATATTTTGGGTTCTTTGGTATGGTATAAATAGGAAGCGCATAGGTGACCCAGATTACTCCATTGAGAAAATTGGTGAGAGAGCGAAAATGGCATGTATTTAACACTCTTTGTCCTTATAACCTTCTTCATGATAAGTGATGGAGACAGGTGCATGCAACAATTGAAGAACACAGATGAGGTGAATCTTGATCACATTTTTTTTTCTTTTATTTATTTCCTTTCCCACCATTGTATATCAGTTTCAATTCCTGTTTAGGAGGTATAAAATTTGTGCCATTGAAGTCTCCTATTTTTTGTCCATCACACTCAGATGAGGGGCGTACTTAATAGTATTTTCTATGCATATTTCCTCTCTTGAAAATGTTTGTGTTAACTTACAGATGACATCGAATATGTCCGCTTGTGCTATTGCAAAGTGTGATTACTGTGGGAAAGGTTGCTCGGTTTTCACTTCTAAGTCAGGGTCACATGTTGGAAGGAAATTTTTTAAATGTTCAATGAATTGCCCCTTCTTCATGTGGGTTGACCATCTTAAGATGTGTGAGTATGGGAACGGTCAGTGTAAGGTCAGAACTGCGAAAACAATTACAAATTATGGTCGATATTTTTTGTGCTGTCCACAATCAACTGGGGTATGAATTTCTTAAATTTTTTGTTTAATTTAATTTTTTTTTTTCAGATGTTTAAGATTTGAATGTTTATTTCCTTGTATTCTTATAAGATGATTATATTTGCTTTATAGGTTGAAAACAAAGGTTGTGGAATGTTCGAATGGATATCAAGTTCAAGCCCAAGTTGTGATACTTACCAGACTCCACCTAGGTCCCTATGCTCAGAAACATCAACTTCATCATCTCCTTCCCCTTCATCAGACTATATCAAAGGATACTTGAACGGTGCAATAAAAGAATCTGAGGGTCATATGAGGATGTTGAGAGATGTTCTTGACGTAGTCAAGAAGCTTGATTTAAACAAAAATGTAGGATGAACTTTTTTGGAATTTTTTGGAAAGAAAAGTCCGAAGCCATTGTAATGATATTGAGTTCATTATCCATTTTTTTTTTTTTTTTTTAGAAAGACTTAATTAGCATTTACTAGTACCTGGATGAACTCAGTACTATATTATACATTTACATACTTCTTCTCTCATTTGGTCCTAAGGACCTATATTACTTGTATAAGTCATTGGAGACTATTGTTTCTACCCACTTTGAAGCATATCTATCTCCATAAACCAAATCATGCGCTGGTTTGGGCAATTTTCAGATCTGAAGTATATGATACACGATACCTATTTCGATTACATGAACTACAATACAATCATGCCTTGTAATGTTCTTCTTTTTGTCCTCTTCAATTTACAAAAAAAAATTAAAAATAAAAAATAAAAAAAATAAATTACTGCACTACACTATTAGACTTAATAGTTCACGAGTTCCACTCTTTTTTTTCACATATTACCATAAAAAAGAAAAGGAAAAAAATTAAAAATAAAGTACATGTGTGGAACAAATTTTAGTTTTTGGTTTTGTTTTTGGGATTTTTTTTTTCCCAACAGAACATGGGTTCAAAGACTCAAAGATAACCAAACAGTTTTACACTCAGAATCAATGCCCAGAATCAGGGTAACCAAACAGTTTTCACTCATAATCAAGTGACAGAATCAGGGTAACCAAACAATTTTCCACTTAGAATCAAGTGACAGAATCAGGGTAACCAAATAGTTTTTTTACCAAAAGGAAATTATTCCAAAGAAACTCATTCATATGAGTTAGATCCAGAATCCAGAATCCCTGGAATCTGGTCCGATGGATAATTCGAACCAAACGCCCCCTAATGGATCCGTTCTCCACAGAAGCTTCCGGATGCCACCTTCCTTGTGTAGGATGGGACCTGTAAGGGTAACCACCAGGATTTAGGAAATTCGGCCCCCTCTTTTTATTTTTAGTCCAAATTTGTGGGCCCCACACCGTCGCATCCTTGTTTGAAGCCACGTGGAAGCCTATTTCATAGATGATTATTTTCTTTGATGTAGTCTTCAAGGCGTATTAATGATGATTAATGACAAATATTTGGAGATTGAAAATCATAAAATTTGGAGTCGTCACTTAAGATTAGGGTCTAGGGCCCGATGGGTGGGCCCAATTCATAGGGAAAGGGCCCAAAAAATTGATTTTGTCTAGATATGAGAGTAAGTATCAGGTTGTGGAGTTAGGAAAGTGTTAGACACCCACTCCGCCTGATTGAACCGATTTTTCTATTGGATGATTAGAAAGTGAATATTCCCCTAAACTATACTACACCGGATGTATGACTAAATTAGTGATACACTACAATGTATGCTACTTGAATGAAGAGTCTACACTATACCTTTTTTTTTTTTTTTTTTTTTACCTGTTCTCGACCCTTGTTTCGGGTCGAGAGGGGCCAGCCCCTTTCACCATATACGTGAACCTTGATGATGGTCCCCCGACTCAAGTGAAGGTGGGTTTCACCATCTATTTTCTTTTGGAGAATTGGGCCTTCTTGTGATGCTTCACGCCAGTAGTGACTCTTCTAGAATTTTTTGAAATTTATGCTGTACTTTGACGCACAAAATGGGGTGATAGGCTCGTCGGGCATAAGTATTTGGCTATTGGGTATTGGGTTTGTTTTGGGTTGAGTGGGGTGTTGCGATAAGAAATAGGCTAAGGATGGGACTAGGAATATTTTTCAGCACGTGGGTTTTTATGAGAGAAACAGGTAGACAAGAGGGAAGGTGGGTGGGCATAAGTCCCTTTCTATGTCTCTTTCTCGTTGGTAAAGCGAAGGAGTGGGCCTATTTGTAGTCTTTTGGACCTAAAAATATGAGAATTGATGGGTCCGTCAGAAAAAAAATCTTTTCTTGACAGGCCCGCAACTCAAGAATATACTCATTTGGCGGATCCGTAGCCAATACGGTAAAAACAAAGCTAGGAAGTTGGCAGGCAGATTTTTGGCAGGCCCTTCAATTTATTTGGCAGGCCTCCAAAAGTAGTCACAAAAAGAAAGGGAAGGTTGGCGGGCCCATTAAGAAACTGGGAGGCTTGTCAGGAATCTTTGACTGAAAGGCCTAGTCAGTCTTGTTTAGGGTTTCTATCTTCCGGACATCATTCTGAAAAATTCAGTGGTCTGATTTTTACATGCAATATATCTTCATAATTATCTTTCCAAACACTATCTAGTGGTACAGGGGTTGAGTCCATTTTCAGCTCAGAAAAGTTTGGGATTCACAAAGAAGAAATCTTATTTGATTACACCCTTGGTGTATCCAAAAATCCTTGTTCACGCCGTTCTCGTACCATTCGAGAGTACCTAGATTTGATTTGTCAATATATAGCATGCTAATGTCGGGTGCTATGAGATTGTGTATGATTTGGTTATGTAGAGCCCAATTCTCCTCTGATTGAAAGTGTAGGCCTCACCCACATCCTATAAATTTAATCTGTAAAATTTGAAAAATCAGTCAGTGAATCAAAGATACTGGAAATCAGAAATTAATTAGTAAACTCAAATGGTTAACCTCGGTAAATCAAGAAATTAATATAATCCTATCCAATGGAATTGACTAGGAGGTTGATATCTTACTTGAGCTGGTGGTTGTCGAGTGGAGACTTTCAATGCACTGATGCTTGGTTCCTACAAAGTGTTAGTAGACAACATACCTCAATTAGTTTGGTCAATGTGGCCATGCAGGGCCACTTATGACCTAAATGGAGGTTGTTCTGGTCAAACTAGCCATCCTATGTATTTCTTAACCTAAGTAAGGGTATTTTAGTCATATTAAACCTAAACCTTGGACATGCAATGGATTCTTTGAAAATTGGACCATCCAGGGGTATTTTGGTCATTTTGACCTGTATCCTGTTCTTACAATAAATTTTTTGAAAATTGGGTCATCCAGGGGTATTTGGCCATTTTTTACTTCCTGCAAAGTGGAGCCCAATTGGAAATAGCCGATCACATCCTCCTTGGTTTCCTCTTTGTGCGTATTGTTTGGTTCAAAAACCCCCTGTTCCTCAATTCCATTGGTAAATGCTATGACATGATTAGTGTGGAGTCAGATTTTTTTTTTTTTTTTTTGGTAACAATAAAAGGGTGCTCCATGGAAGTGATCATAGCCCCCGTACGGCAAGCAGCGCTTCCGTAGGACCAATGGACGATAGTCGGTATGCCAAGACTCGAACCTACAACCAGTTGACTCAAGCGGTGATGGGTTGAAGGTATTTTCACCACTAGGCTACCAACCCCATTGGTCAGTGTGGAGTCAATAACCTAGAGCTTATTCTTCATATAAGGGATCCTTCTAAACACCCACCCCTTGATGTGCCCCTTGTCATCCATGACATTCATCACATATCCTCGTACTTTGTGGAATATAATTTCTCCCACATCTATAGAGAAATTAATAGCGTTACTGACTCTCTAGTTAGGAAGGCGATTGAAAAAAACAAATCAATATCTTAGGAATTTTTTTTTTTTTTGGCAAACCTTAGGATAATTGTAAAACAAGAAAACATGTGCCACTCGCTCACGCGAGTTGTTGGATTGGGATATTGGACAAGTGTCAATTTCAAATCTCACACTCACAAAGCATAGTTTTAGTGCATGATATCGATATTAAATCAGGTATCGATCACTTTAAAAAATGATACCATACCAATACGATATTGGCATCATGATTCTAAAACTTGGATTGGATCAGTCAATATCGGCTGAATCGGATTAGTTCGGTCTTGATCGGTCTCCAATCCCCATCCATGGGGATGGCCCAAGGGTAAAATCGTTATTTTTAGAAAGGTAATCCTGTCAGATATTGTTTGATCCAAGCTGATTGGGATGGGTGTTGGGCTATTGGCCTTGACCGATCCTAAGACCGAACCTAAGTTTTAGAACCTTGATTGACATAGATCAGTTATATTGGACAAAATTTCCCTAGACTTTTTTCTAACAGTTTTTTTAAGGATCCAGATCCTCTCCATAGAGGCCATCCCCTGTAGGCCTATATGCCTGACACGTGGAGAAAAAAATCAAAAGGTTGAGAAGGGTTCCTCATTCTTGTTGGTGTATGATGTCTTGTATTCCGTCAGAGTTTAATCTAGGGAGTAATAGTGCAGCACCTCGACAGGTGTGAGAGACGATCGCTGTAACCTTATTCTCCATTGATAGTGAAGTAGGATCTCATTTCACCGGGGACATAGGAAACCTTGCTAAGCCTTGTAAATCTGTGTGCATTTTTTGTTCTGTTTTTTCATTATCTTCTACATCATCTTAGGGTTGCGTTTCTACAAATTCGTATCAGAGCTCTAGGTTTTCGTTTTCTAGGGTTTACTATCACGATGGCAGGGAAGAGATCAAATGTCAAGTATGATATTAAACGATTCAATGGAAAGAACAATTTCATCATCTGGCGTCAAAGGATGAAGGATCTTCTGATACAACAGGGTTTGACGAAAACGTCATTGAGAAAGTCGAAGAAAATTTCAAAAATTACTGATGAATATTGGGAAGAGATGGAGGAAAAGGCAATAAGTGCTATTTGATTGAATCTTTCTGATGATGCCCTACAATATGTTGTGGGTATCGAATCTGCTCCACAGTTATGGGCAAAACTTGGAAGCATCTACATGACGAAGTCCTTAACGAACAATTTATTCGTGAAGAAACAATTGTATTCTCTATAGATGGAGCAAGGTATGGATCTATTAGAACATCTTAACATGTTCAATCAAATCGTAAGTAAACTTATAAATCTGGAGGTTAAGATCAAGGATGAAGACAAGGCATTACTATTGTTGTCTTGCTCCCAAAATCATATGATCACTTAGTAACGACTCTCTTGTACGGGAAGGAGACTCTTGAGATGAATGAAGTCGCAGCTGCCCTAATGTCCAATGATACAAGGAAGAAGACCAGTAGTATGAAATCTCGAGGAGAAGGTCTTTCGGAGGTGACAAGGAGCAGGAAAAAGGGAGATCAAATTGGAAGGGATCTGGGAAAAGTCAATCGAAATCAAAAGGGGCAAAAACAAATGCCTCTTGTTACTATTGCAAGAAGGAAGATCATCTGAAGAGACAGTGCTTGAAGAGAAAGGCAGACTTGAAGAAGAAAGGTGTAGATAAGGCATCTGAGGAAGCTAGTGTGGCTAACAGTTCAGATGGAGATGATGGAGATGTGCTCTCTATATCATCTGGTAAGAATCAACCTTCTGATTCTTGGATTTTAGATTCTAGATGTTCATATCACATGTGTCCTTATAAAGATTGGTTTGATACATATCAACTATATAATGGTGGGTCTGTCCTAATGGGGAATGATGCTATATGCAAGACCATTGGGATAAACACTATCAAAATCAAAATGTTTGATGGGATAGTAAGAACTCTAGTAGATGTGAGATATGTACCAGAATTAAAAAAAAACTTAGTATCTTTAGAGGCACTTGACTCAAAGGGCTGCAAGTACATAGCAGAAGGTGGAGTTCTCAAAGTTATTAAGGGTGTTATGGTTGTCATGAAAGGATAGCTAATAGGAAACCTATACTGACTCATAGGAAGCACTATTATAGGTGGAACATCTGTGACAAATGCAAGATTTGATACAGATGATACTTATCTGTGGCATATGGGATTAGGGCATATGGAAGAAAGAGGATTGATGGAGCTTCATAAAAGAAAACTATTGAAGGGAGTGAAAACTTGTAAACTGAACTTCTGCAAGTATTGTGTGTTCGAAAAACAGTGCAAGGTTAGTTTCAAAACTGCAAAACATAAGAGTAAAGGGGTGCTTGATTATGTACATAGCGATGTATGGGGTCCTTCAATAACAAAATCTAAAGGTGGGGCAGAATACTTCGTGACCTTTGTTGATGATTATTCAATGAAAGTTTGGATCTACTTCATGAAGCATAAAAGTGAGGTGTTCACTAAATTTAAGGAATGGAAGGCTGAGGTAGAAAGGAAGACAGGAAAGAAAATTAAGTACTTGAGAACAGATAATGGAGAGGAGTACACGTACAAGCCATTTCTAAAATTGTGCAAAGCTGAAGGGATTACACGTGACTTCACGGTTCCAAAGACACCACAACAAAATGGTGTAGCTGAAAGGATGAACAGAACACTTTTAGAAAGAGCTTGGAGTATAAGGTTGAATGTATGGTTGAGCAAGAGATTTTAGGCAGAAGCAGTGAATATGACATGTTTCCTCATCAACAGGTCTACATCAAAGGCGATTGATTGTAAAATTCCTGAAGAGATATGGACAGGAAAACCAGTAGATTATTCTATTATAAAAATATTTAGTTGTCCAGCCTATGCACATGTTGAGAGTGAGCAACATTCCAAGTTAGACTCAAAGTCTAAGCAGTGTATTTTTCTTGATTTTAAGAAAGGCATAAAGGGATTCAAGTTGTGAGATCCAAGTTCACAGAAAGTTATGGTTAGTAAGGACGTTGTGTTTGATGAGTCTCATATGGTGAAGTCAAATTGTAATTCACAAGCAGTTGATGAAAATAAAGAAGGTTCTACTGTGCAAGTGGAGTTAGATGAGTCAAAAACAACAAGAGAGAATGAGTCATCCAGTGACTTACCAGGACAATAAGAAACAGTAGAAGTTTCTTATACTGTGGCAAAGGGTAAAGGGTAAAGGGAAGCGTACTCACAAAGCACCTGTGAGATACGGGTTTAAGGACATGGTTGCCTATGCCCTCACTGTAGGTACAGGTAATCCATCTTCCTACTATAATGCTTTGAGTGATACACAACATGAAAAATGGATGGTAGCTATGATGGAGGAAATGGAGTCTCTACAAAAGAACAAGACTTGGGAGATTGTGAAAAAACCTAAGGAAAGAAAAATCATTGGGTGTAAATGGGTTTTTCGTAAGAAAGAGGCAGCATCTGAGAAGGAGCGTGAAAGGTATAAAGCCAGACCTGTAGTTAAGGGCTATGCACAGAAAGAGGGGATAGCCTACAATGAAATATTCTCTCCAGTGGTAAAACACACTTTGATCCGGGTATTACTTGCTTTGATGGTCATGTATGATTTGGAGCTTGAACAGCTTGATGTGAAGACTGCATTTCTTCATGGTGACCTGGAGGTACAGATTTATATGGAGCAACCTGAGGGTTTCAAGGTGCAGGAAAAGGAAGATCATGTTTGTCTGCTTAAGAGGTCGCTTTATGGTCTTAAGCAATCTCCTAGGCAGTGGTACAAGCACTTTGATTCCCTTATAATGAAGATTGGCTACACAAGAAGTGAGTATGATAGTTGTGTTTATTATAAAGTGTCAAGTGATAATTCCATCATTTTGTTGATGCTTTATGTTGATGACATGCTCATTGTTGCAAAGAACAAACATGACATAGTCTCTTTGAAGTCTTTTTTGAGTGCTGAATTTGAGATGAATGATCTTGGTGCTGCTAAGAAGATCCTTGGCATGGAAATCCTTAGTGATAGAAATGTAGGTAAACTTTGGGTAACTCAGAAGAGGTCTATTGAAAAGGTGCTAAAATGTTTCAACATGGAAATGGCTAAGCCGGTCAGTACTCCATTAGCCAGCCACTTCAAATTATCTGAAAGGGAATGCCCTACAACACATGAGGAGGTGGAGCATATGTCTCAGGTCCCCTATGTTAGCGCAGTTGGGAATCTCATGTATGGTATGGTTTGTAGCAGGCCAGATTTGTCTCATGCAGTCAGTGTTGTTAACAGATACATGAGTAATCCAGGAATAGAGCATTGGAATGCAATTAAGTGGATTTTTCAGATATTTGAGCAAGACTAAAGATATAGGTGTTATGTTCAGTGGCAAAGGAAGTTCCACAAAATTGGCAGGTTATGTTGATTCCGACTATACAGGTGATTTAGACAAGAGGAGGTCTACTACAGGGTATTTATTTACATTTACTGGTGGACCTATATCATGGAGGGTGATGTTTCAGTCTACAATTGCATTGTCAACTACAGAGGCAGAGTACATGGTGGCAGTTGAGACTGCCAAGGAAGGAGTCTGGTTGGCTGAACTAGTTCGTGAGTTGGGGTTAGAGCAAGGAGGTATAGTGTTACATTGTGATAGTCAGAGTGCCATACATCTTGCAAAGAATCAGGTGCTTCATGCAAGGACAAAGCATATTGATGTGAGATTTCACAAGATCAGGGAGCTTGTGTCAGAGGGCAGTATTCATTTGAGAAAAATTCATATAGATCTCAATCTTGCAGATATGTTTACTAAGCCAGTTACTACAGAGAAGTTTGAGTCCTGTTTGGACTTGATTAATATTACTCACTGTTGAAGATGAGGGACACACCAAATAGGTGCGGGTTTGTATCTCTCATGAGGTACGGGGATGAAGACGTCTACATGTTATCTTTACAGGAGGCTCAACAGAATTCAAGCCAAGATGGAGATTATTGGTGTACGATGTCTTGTATTCCGTCAAAGTTTAATTGAAGGAGTACTGGTGTAGCACCTAGACAGGCAGGACAGCGGTCCTGCTAGCCGGTTAGTGGGTAGTGCGGGTTGCAAGGGCCCCCGCATAGCCGAGGTGTAGGGGGACACAGCCCCCCGCTCAAATTTTTTATTTGAGGGCAATTGTGTACTTTTTAGATTAGGGTTTTTTCGCTATATATTTGTAGCGAGAGTTTCTTTCTCTGTAATGCAAGAAAAACTGAGACGTGTGAGGGACGAACGTTGTAACCCTACTCTCCATTGACAGTGAAGCATGATCTCATTTCACCGGGGATGTAGACAACCTTGCCGAATCTCATAAATCTCTGTGCATTGTTTGTTCTATTTTTCCAATATCTTCGGCATCGTTTTAGGGTTGCGTTTTAGGCAGACTTGCCTAGGATTCTATGTAAGCTCCAGAAGCATACCAGCAGAAATATGTAATTCCATTGTATAAGGCTTCTTTTTGGTCTTTGGGCAATTGTTCAAACTGATTGTGCTTCAGTTGTAGGATCTATAACCAGCCCAGTCAGAGTCATG
Organism: Macadamia integrifolia; assembly: GCF_013358625.1. Lineage (NCBI taxonomy): Eukaryota > Viridiplantae > Streptophyta > Magnoliopsida > Proteales > Proteaceae > Macadamia > Macadamia integrifolia. The sequence goes on from NC_056559.1 coordinate 8,798,919, forward strand.
GCTTTTGTAGTTCTTACATGAAACAATAATTGTCAAAACAACTGCAATAGTGGATGTAATCTTCTTGTTCCTAACATAAATAGTATATCTACATGGAAATATGGCAAAACAGGATTTAAATTTTCAAAACAAACGGTAGAGATGCTATGGTACAGTCCATAATTTGGAAGCATGTGTATAAAACATTAAAACCTGAAACTCAATAAGATATATATCTATTAGAATGCCCAAAGAAAACCAGATCTAAATCACTCTCTATTTTTCGATAAATCAATCACTTTATACTATGAATCATCTAGAAATAGATAGAGCAAAAAGCAAGTCTTCAATTCAAACCACAATGAATCACATATTAAGTACCGTGATTCACACATAAATTGAGAGCTTGAAACCCTCCAATTCATACTGAAATGAAGAATCATAAAAAAAACACATTCTTGGATCCAATACGCTAATTCCTTTGCTTCTCTTGCATTATATGCCAAATGAGGAAAACCCATTATGTTGAAACTCGAAATCAAACAAGTAATGAGCATTAAAGCATTATTAAGTATAAACAGAACAAACTCAGGGAAGCTCATACCTGCTTAGAGAGGCCATCACGAGTAAGGGAAGCATGCTCAAGGGCCTTCTTACCAGCAACAATACAGAACCTAAGATAATCATCAAGTCTACGATCGTTCTTGCCATCAATATAACCTTCAGAGCTGAACCCACGAATCTGGCCACCAAATCGAGTGGGAAACTTTGAAGCATCAAACCGATCGATGATATCAATGCCACTCTCACCAGAGAGAAGACGATCATAGAACACATCGACGTTGTTACCAAATACAGAGGCGACACCCATACCCGTTATAACCACTCGCTTCTTCGGGTCCTTCTCTCTCTTGGGAGCAGAGGAACCTTTTGGAGCTGAAGCAGAGATGGGTTTCATCCATAGTTTCTTCTGCTTCTTAGGATCTACTCTGGCTGAAGTAGAGAGCTGAGGGGATTGTTTACGGAGAGGTTCTATGGGGGAAACGCGAAGGGCTGGACCAGCTGGGGAAGATTGAAGGGTCTGCATTGTTTCTTGTTTCGGCCGCCGGGAACCGTTGATGAGAGAGGATGTGGTGGTGCCGGTGCGCAGCTGAGAACAAGTTTAAATGCAATGAGGTTCGATACACTCGATGTAAAACCGTTGACTACAAATTCCAATCCGACGGTGGATTTTACTCATACGGTTTACAAGGGGTTGAACGAGATCAGCGTGATGGCAACTTGTTAAAATGGTGATTATCAAATTTATAATTGAGAAATGTTATAGTGTTTGACAGTTTACAAATAATATGATTATTTTAATATTTTTAACGCATATAAAAATGATATAATAATTCTGACCGTTAGATATCTAGAATATATAAAATGTGAGAAGAGGATCTTAGGGTCTACTTATTCATGAAATTTTAATTCTTGATTATTTGCCATATCTTAGTGTTGACCCACCATTTTTGACTGTGAGTCATCATACACTAAAACCTTTCCCAAACATAATACGTATCGCCTTCGCCAAACGCAAAACGAAACAAAAATTTGCCGCTGGCAGCAGCTGACCAGCTTGCCCCCGTTTCCCACACTTCAAGAATTATACTTCTTTAAGTCTACCCTCTTTGTTTCGCCAACCCCCTTTTTCTTTTTTTCCCATTATTTAAATTTTTCTATCTTGGAGAAAGAATGAAGGGAGATTTGCATGGTGTGAAAATCGTCTGTAGTGGCTGTATTGGTATAGTAAACAGTGGGTGATTAAGAGTCATTTGAAGTAGGGGTGTCAACCGGTCGGGCCGGTTTGGTTTCGGTCGGGCTTAATCGGGCTTGAAGACCTTCAAAAGCTACACCGTGTCCGCCCATTTAACTAATCGGGCTTAGTTATTGAGGGCATGGTACACTTTATATTCGATCGGTCGGTCTCGGTCTATAATCGGGCTACCTTAATCGGACTTTAATCGGGTCTTAACCGGGCTACGGACATGTTTAATGTTAAACGGGCTTTAACCGGTTTTTAAACGGGCCCTCTTTGAAATGTATTATTATATTCCGGCCTACTCATGCAAGCCCAAAAAAATGACAATAAATCAATAAATGATACCAAATATAACCATTATTTAAAATGTGAACATGTCTTTACTTTTTAGTTTTGATTCTTTAATTTGGAGGGTAAAATAGGTATTTTACAATCATTAAAGGGTCGGGCCAAGTCGGTGCACAATAGGCCGGTCTCGATCGGGCGTTATTCGGTCGGTCTCGGTCGGGCGTCCGACGGTCCAAGTAGCAAAACTGAGACCGACCATTTATAAACGGGCCGGGCTCAAGCCCGACACATTTAATAAACGGTCCGGGCCGGACCGATCTATAAATGGTCGGTCTCGGCCAGTTTAGTCGGGTCGGGCCACTAATTGACACCCCTAATTTGAAGTATGTGTTTAAATGCTCTTAGCCATTTAATGTTCATTGCACCTCATCGTTTATTGCAAAGAATGTGGACTCCTTTGCATGGGATTGCTTAGAAAATGCATATTTGGGCATATATATGGAATGGAAATGTTCTCAAATTAATGGTTGAATTTTGTATCTTAAATTTAATATGTGATCAATTTAAATTATTTTGTAGATATATAATAATATAATTAACTTATCTCATCACTCTTTCATGAGATAGGAATAAGATTCCAACAATTGTTTTGATAATTATATTCTTTGATTTCAAAATCACATTCATTCATAAATGGTGGATACATATTCCGTGCCGTGTGTTTGTAGGCAATTTGTTAGAAATATTATTGATAATGACAAGACATCTAAGTAATAGTAGTCTTGTGAGATTCATATACTTTTTCCTTCGAGAAAAGAAAGACGTCAATCAATTTATAGTGCGAAGCTATAAACTGCTTACTAAGAGGTGGCTATTTAAGGGGCACGCCTGCCCATCGCCATGAAGTTATTGGACCAGCATAGAAAGACTTTCATCTATGCCCTGGTTTCAAGTATCGGAATTGTATTGTATGGGCATCGGATGAGATTAACTTTCGATCTCTAATCGATTCTAATTGGATATTTTTATCATTTTAGGGCTAAAACAGTAAAAATGTGTAACTTTAAAAAAATAATAATAATAATAACAAAAAAAAAGAAAAAAAGGTAAAACCAACCAATACATGCCAATCTCATTCGATATCGATACTGATACCATCCCCTAAATCCATGATCTATGCTGTCAATTTCTTTTTTCTTTTCATTTAGTAGGAAGCATTACTCTGATTAGTTTGTACACCTCTCTTTTAGTTATTTTTTATCCCCTTGTTCCTTGGATACAAACCGATACTTCTATAGCATCTTCTCTGGACTGCAATGGGATTGCTAGCCACCCAAGAGCCAAGAAAGCACAAAAGGAAATAGATAGATTTGAAGGCTTTGAAAAACTACTTAATTAAGAGCCAGCCTTTCAACCCTTCGAAGAATAATTTGAACATTCTGTCCATTAGAAAGGTGTGGTATTCATAAGATGGACCACATGTCACACATGATCATCCATCTCATTGAATGGCTATTCATGTATAGTGTTGCTCCTTTTCTTTTTTCCAAAAAATGATAGAGGGGAAAAAAAAAGTGAGAAACCGGCAGAATATATTATACACTTGATTCTTATGAGTTAAAGAATGCTACCCCCTAATGTATCTTAAGATTAAAGTTGTATGCAACTTTACCCCTGTTTCGCAAAAAAGATTGCTTCCAAGTTTTGAACCTATGACTAACATGTTGCAATAGTACAACTTAACCGTTGTGTCACAAGTTCACCCACTACAATCACAAGCATTATTAGCCAAAAAAAAAAAAAAAAAAA
>NC_056559.1:8805828-8841978 GCF_013358625.1 Macadamia integrifolia
CGTTTAAGCCATCCCGGTATAAACGGTTTAAATTAGAATCTACAGGTCTGATACCATTCTCACTTAGGGGCAATTTTGTTAATTAAAATTCAAAACTAATACTTCTCTAATGGTGTCAATTTTATGAATTTAAATGTAATTTTTTTATTTTTAGGAGAGATTATATAATTTGAACAAACCACAAGAGACATTGATATAAATCACCCTTTCGTGTTTTTTGGCGGGGGTGGGGGGATGGGGAGGGTTGTGGGGTGTGGGGGATATTAGAGATGGATAGGTAATAGGTATGGTGTTTTCCTCGTTTTGCAGAATTATGTCTTCGTCCTATTTTTCATTTTTGGTGGGAGGGTGGGGTAGACACTTGTTCGTCCTGGTCCTTTCTTTGTTTTTGGAGCAGATAAAGTTGAATAGAGAACCAGGAAGGGACCCACTGGGAGTAAGAGAAGAATCCCATGTTAGAAAAGGGCCCACTGAGATCTTTCTAGTAGAAGGAGATTTGAATCTAATATGAATTTGAAACCTCTGTCACCATTAAAAAAAAAAAAAGAAATTTCTATGAACTCTCTCGGTAGACACTGTTTTGGTTTTCCTTCTTTGGTAGAAAGTGAGAACCCTTGTAGATGGAGTTAGTTATTGATATCGATTATAAATTTACAATACAAATCAATATCAGTAGGATCGATGTGTATTAATTATTTTTTTTTTTACTTTTTAAAAAAGCAATTATTTTTACTATTTTTCCCTTAAAATGATGCAGGCAATAGATTTGAATCAATCAAGTATTAGTATATCATACGATATTAATACTTGAAACAATGTTTCAGAAAGAAAAACAAAAAAACCTCTTGTAGACTTCTATTGCTTTGAATGTTAAGTATCTCAAATTAAAAATTTGAAGGACAAAGTTTTATGTTCAAGAGAGTTCTTAGTACCACACTTAGAGGGACATGCAATGTCCTTCGTGCCCTAGTCTAGGGTGTGTGGATCTATGTGTTGGTGCATGATCCTCTCATGAACAGAAAACACTTGCCTCAATTTTTAACTGAGAAAGTATTCTTTGTGTGTGAGTGCAACCTCCAGTAGTGCCCCCCATAGTTTATCTCTCTCCTCTTCCTATATGGTCATTTCACATAGGAAATGAGAGAAATAGACTATGGCGATAGTTGTATTCCCCATAGAGAAAACATTATCCCTTTTTAATGTATCGGTCGAGAACTTGAGACCACTCCTCTTAACTTTGAAAAAAATGGTTTTTGGAAGCACAAAAGTCGAAAGATGGGTAAACGTAGCCCAGTTATGTTTTGAAACTAAGAAAAATAAAATAAAATTTTAATGAAATTAAGAATAAAAATATACATAAATCTTTTTTTTTTCCTAGCTTCCAAACATAACCAATTAAGGGAGAATCATCTCTATACCTAATTTTAGGAAGACACTAGCACATGCCATGCTCCCTAAATACCCAAATGTTTATTTTAACATCTTAAAAAAATGATTATAACAAAATCACTCAAAAAATAAACATTGATATTTCATTCGTATTTCGAGATTTGATCTTCCACATGGTTTGTGCATATTTTAACATAATGTCATCGTAACAATTAGTATCATGCATAATGAGAAGTAAGATGTTCAACTAATATTTATTGTCATTAAATAGATGCTAAGCAAAACGACCTATGTGAATACACATGGAAGCATCAATAATGTTGGAATTTCCATTTTTCATGGGGATGGGGTGGTCATTTATGTATAAATGCAATCGTAAAATGATGTAAAAAATAATAGAAAAACAAGAGCAAATAATGCACACATATTTACGAGATTTGACAAGATTGCCTATGTCCTCGGTGAGATGAGATTCCTATTTCATTATCAATGAAGAATAGGATTACAACACTCATCCTCAAACTTCTCTCAGATTGCTTATAGAGAAAAAAACCTCGTTACAAATATAGTGAAAGAAAAATCTTAATACTAAAAGTAAAAAAATTACCCTTAGTAAATAAATCTCAAGTAAAATTCGAGTGGGTCTACGTCAGTACTCCTTAGTTAAATTGCGATGGAATAAAAGACATCGTAAACCAACGATTGCACCCATCTGAATTCTCTATATCTGGCTGTAGAGGCCCCAGAGCTTTCTAGGCTTCTTTTCCCATATATTGTAATAAATTGTTTCATCAATTAAATTCTTGTTTGCCATGACTTTTAGGTTTTTCCCCCTTTCCTTTTCCATTATTTCCATGTGTTAGTTTCTTACATAGGACAAACATTCATACCAATGGGTCATCACTCTGCCATCCTATTTCGAGCATCTAATAATTAATTATGGGGTGGGTGTAAATTGTAAGCCATGGACTTCTCAGGTTTCACGAGCTGTTCTTGAGAGCGAAATTCCTAATTAATTTGGACTCTAAACAATAATAAGAATCCAAAATGATTGATTCGTTTTTAATTATAATTCTTACCTACCCATAGATTCTGCTCTTAACGTTTTCCTGCAGGTGGGGATTTCCTTTCTTTTATTTTTCTCTATCTTCATTTCTGTGACGCAACTTCTTTGTCTCAAATTTAGGAACCATTAGAGTTTCTCCAGAAAAGCTTTAAGCGTCTATCATCACAAAGAGTAATCCAAGCTTTCTTCTTTTTCAGGTAGCAGGAAAGTAAGAAACTGTTTCAGGATAGAGAATTAGAGAATCGAAAGCTCCATAACTCATTTAGATATTTGAAGGTAGAGAGAAAGATGGCTTCCCAGAGCAATAGAAGAGGTATGGATGTCATGAATGATGAAACTGTAAATTCATTTTTTTTCCCATATTAGACAAGTATTGCTTTCTCTGCACAAGCTACAGATAAGTTGTCTTCCAGAAAAGAAGAAAGATGAAATTTGTCCTTTGTTCACTCTATAATCTATATTGGGTTTATCTTTCAATTTTTTTTTTTTTTTTTCTCCTTCTAGGATGACTATGATGATGAATTGAAAATAACTTTCTTTGTGCACACTGTACTACCATACATGCAATAATGTATTATGGGTTGTTGGCCAGGATGATGACAAGTTATAAGGTGGAGACAATTCACTCAGTGAGTGATGTCTTTGTTGAGTTCAATGGTCCTGCCAATAGTAAGTCTTCTTTGTTGGATTATTATGGACCCTATCCTCTTTTTGTTTTTCCTTGATTTTCTTCTAGGCAGTACTGGCCTACTAGGTACCCTGTTGTCATATGAACTTGGATTTGAGTTCCATTTTGGACCGAGTTTCCCTTGCACCCACGGCGAATGAGATTTCAATCACCACGTGTGATTAGGGGTGCGGGAGGAGGGGGATGTGATTTCTAGACCCTTGAATTACACGGTGAACTTCATCACACAGTCAAGGAAAACTTTATCCTCTTCTCTTTTAATGTAATGTTAGAAGATTCAACCACTAATAATGTTGTGATAAAAAAACGACTACAAGGTTCAGTAAGCCAAGTCAGTAACAGGAAATGTGTTATGATCTTCTATCAATTATTTACGAAAAAGATTTGATGTGGATTGATATAATCTTGAGTTCCCTCACCTGGGAGTGTCAATTTCAAGCCTGGCACGGTAGGCCCGATTGAACCCAACCGTGTAGAGCATGAACCGACCTGACCCGATTATCATTGGTCATTCCCAATGCAAGGGTGCTACCTGACGGGACTGAGACTGATCGATTAATAGCCCAACATGCTTAAAACCTGTTTATAGCCCGCTTAGAGCCCGTGTGCTAAGCCTGACACATTTATAATCGGATCATAGCCTGATTAGAGATAAATGTGTCATTCGCATGTTTAAAACCTTTCTAAGGCCGATTATTAATAGCCCCATTAGAGATCAATGCCGGACCAACTATTTACATATGGGAACATACCTAACATATAAAGCCCGAGTACTTAAACAGGTGGATCACGGTGCAAAATCCTTAAGTGGGGAAGCCGGATGATTCACAACTAATTGATACTCCTACAACCTCCTCACCTTATATACCAGTTCATTGTATCAAGGCAGCCAATCCTCAATTCCAATCTCACATAGAAAGGATGGTTCCTATGTCAACCTCCGACGAAAAGGCTACCTACTCTCAAACAGAGACCCTGGAATAGAATAGAATCACTTAGCAAAGGTTACCTAATCTGAAGTGGGCACAAATATTCCAACCAGTCTTGACTCTTGACTCTAGAATCTAGAGGAGGGACCAAATCTCGGCTGACAATCATATTTGTTAATAGCCATTATAAATAGATGAAAGAGCTTGTTTTGTTTCCTTGTCCTTTTTTAGCAACTCTCAAGTCTTAATCATCAGATCATGTGACATGTGGTGATCTCCAAAGAATTTTTTTTCTTGCTCAAAAATGATTCCTGTTTTGGTGAGAAGAGCTGAAGGGGGTAAGTTTCTTAATATTATCTTCTTTCCCTACCATGAATAAAAATGGTTTTCAATCTATACTGAATTAGTTAAAAGTATCACCAGACCATTTTCAAGCTAAACTAAAGTGTAATTGAAAAGGAAAAATAACATTTACAAATTAAGGAGATCTTGGCTTAAGCTGATAGGCCTCCAGATGATGTTGATGAGATGCAAGTGGCTCTTATCACGAGGTCAAAAGTGGTCCATGCACTACACTTTCACTCCCACAAGGCACAAACCCACTCTCTTGAGTCTTATCTAGTGCTACAAAGTTCCAAAAAATCCACCACCCACCACTCAGAATTTTCCTTACTTTTCCATGGATGGATTGTAGACATGGGGTTAAAACGACAACATTTTCAACGAAAAACAAAGAAACTGCTAGTGCTACAACAAGCGACACAAACATATTTTGCTCACATAATAAATGGTGGGACCCACACTAATATTCCATTATTTTCCATTCCATTGATGTAGCGTGTAGATCCTTTCTTGCACTGCCTTTGTAGGAAACCCTCCTTCAATTAAATTTTATTCAAGAATATTCAATGGCTTATGGCTCTTAGTAGTTAGGTCTTCAGAGCCCAACCTAAGAGAGAAAACTTCATTGCCTTGTGGCTTTCTTGTTTGAAATTTTATCACAACCATAGCATAAATGCAGTTACAATGATCTGTGCAAAGCAATTTGAACATCAAGTTTGAATATGAAGTAAAATAATAATTGATTTTTGATACTGAAGTATATATGCTCTAACTAAGCCAGTCTTCTGACCAGATCTGACAAACATTTTCGACACATTTCCTCCTCAGCTTTTTCTCTATCCAATTCCACTGATCCTTTGAATGGTGAGGCCGCATTCCTGATGATGAGGGACCGTGATGCTTATGAGCAAAAATCAATAGCTACAAAACATCTAACTAAAGCTTTCTCAAACCCATAAGCACCTCGAATCCCTCATAAGGATCGGCTTTGGCTACCTCAAGAGGGTGGCTCAGTTGGCAAGGTCCACGCCTCACAATTAAGAAGTCACAAGTTTAACTCTCTTTGAGCTTATCCATCAGAAAAAAAGTGTTCAACTTTAGTAGGTAGCACTTGCTCCCATCCATCCATTCTACTAGGCCTAACCACACCCTATTTGCCGCCACTAGACTTTTGAATACAGCCGCTAGGCATATCAGGAGTTTATCAAGACTTAACCTAGCCATTTGCATGCATGAGACACTATAATGTACTATTCACGACTTGTAAGAGAGCACTGTGCATGTTTATGCTAAGGAAGATGACATTCAAGGTTGGCAAGAAGCAAGCGATTATGATGATGATGATGATGATGATGATGATGATGATGATCATGACTACAATAGTGAGGATGAAATAGATGTTGAAGGCATTCAATTTGATTCTCACTAGCTCTCTCTAAATATAATTTGTAAACAATTGCGTGATAAACCTACTTAGTCAAAACTTCTTTATAACATACGAATTTTCGCATTCCCAACTGACGGTTCATTCGAATGTAAATGGTCTTGGAGCTATTTGTTGTACAGATAAACAATGGTGAAGAGGAAGAAGCCTGCCATCTACAACCAAGACACACTAATGTCAGAGGATATGCTTCAAAGTAAAATTGAAAAGCTGATCTCAACAATGGATGAAAACAAGATCTCACCATAGTAAACGAAGATCCATAATACGGAAAAGCTGTTGGTATAAATCTCTCATACTCGTTATGCCTGAATGGTCGTACTGGAATCTGTAAAGCAAAAATTCCAAACGTTCTATTAGTACAGGCAAGAGCATAGTTGTCATAGTGCCTAGGCAAACCAAGGCATTTGAGGGCGACAAAAAATAAGTTGACACCAACAACCAAGGTGCAGAAAAAAAGGGGGGCAGGATGCACAGGTGACACATTGACAATAATGGGCAAGGAAATACATCAGACTATGACTAATGGGTAAGAAGATATTAGAAAGTGTGTCATAAGGTAATGGCCATAGGATTATCGTCAATGTTACATCAGTTTTGTAGTATTAGCCAACTCATACAGGTGCATGGACACATCATACACGACAACTAGGGAAAAGTTCATTTGGACCGCATAATCGAGAGTTAATCCCCTGGAAGTCCACATTTAAGGCTATGTGCACAAATAATAGGATCATCCACAATACCACCCCCATACTCCTCCCCAAAAAAAAAAAAATTCTCTACATCTAGAGGACACCAGTACTTGCTCTTGTGTTAGATATCAAGGAATGTAATAAACAAGAGTTCCAAGAAATGCAATTGTAAAGAAGGAAACCCCATGTTCCACTGAAGCAGCCATTCTCAATATGATGCAACCTTTTTCCTCTAATCCTCTGTATAACAGCCACCCTAATGGTGACCAAGAACAGACCAGCCATTTCAGATTCAAAAGGAAAAAATAAAATAATAAAATAATAAAGAAGGGAAAAGAATAGCAACCTTGTAGTCCCCCAATTGTTCATTTATAAGGAAATATAATAAGTTCAAAAAACAGATCAAGAATATAGGGAAGGAAGACGGTAAGAATGAAGCAGAGAGAGGGACTGATGCAAAGGTTTGGCCATTCTTTGAAGAAGAGCCAGCAGAAGCCATGGTTTCTCTTTGAAAGGGGGTCAGCAGTAGGTTCACTTTCACCCACACTGACAGAGATGGCTCGGGAAACGAAAAAACCAAGAAGTGAAAGGAAGCTGTTGGCTGGGCTCTCTGGAGCTGAAAGGACGGGGATGGACCAGGTTTTGGTTTTCTAGTGCAAGGAGGAGGAGCAGGAGCCGATGTGATAGGTACCCCTATGTGTGTGCATGAGAGAGAGAGAGAGAGATCAGGGTAGTTACCAGTAGTATCTGGTGGCATCACAAGGGGCATGCAATCGTGTTTTCTGGAGAAATCTTGCCAAAATGGTGAGATTGTTGAAATTTCAGCAAAGGTCAAAAGTGAGAATAGCTTTGGCAATAGAAAATATCGGCAGTTCTTGCATGGATCACTTATTCTTCTGTGGGGGCCACAATTCTCCATTGAATAATTTTCTTGCAAATTGAACATAGCACAAATGAAAGCTCCTCTCTCACATATTCATTTAGCATTAAAATGGCTTAATTGGCATTTCAATTATTCTGTCTGAACAATTCCCACACCCAAAGGTGCTGTAAAAAGAAAAACAATTCAAAAGACCTACAGCATTTTGTCTAATGCCGACAATATTTCAGTAATGTGCAACACTGAAAAAAATGCACGCAAATTCATGCCTAGCTACCACTGGAGAAATCTAGGGCTCCAGTTGCTTGGTTTAACAGCATAAGGATTATATATATTCAGACAACATTGGAACAAATATAACAGAAAAGTTTTATCCGTACGGCCATACCTGCTTTGAAAGAGACAAGCTTGTGTATCCAAGCCTCTGGTATTCAACCTTGAACTGGAAGACTCCATAAACATCTGGTACCTTGAATGAAGTAAAAAAGAGACCCTGCAAGAAAACAGGTGCTCATATAGAGAGAGAATTTAAATAAAAGCATGCAAGATCACTTGTAATGGGAGAGAATTTAAATAAAAGCATGCAAGATCACTTGTAACGGCAAACTTGGAGATCCAAATGAGTACCTTCTGGTCTGTTGATAAGGTTTTCAACACATAGGGGCTCATCATGTAGAACTGCACTTGGACATCATCAGCCATATATGGTACCCAACTTGTACCAGACCATTCATAGATCTCCACAGAGTATTCCTTCAACCAGAAATAAAGATGCAAGTAAGAGGCAACTGAAAGTTTTTTGCCTTTCTTTTTTTTGGGGCGGGGCCGTGGGGGAGTGGTGGGTAATTTTCAACAGGAAAAAGAATGCTGCCTGGTCGCATGGCTCCTGTGCCCAGACACAGGAGTGCCTGAAATTACCGCCCTGCCCCCAAGAAATGAAAAATTCCATCCATGTTGATGCCCCTGCACAAACTCTTATAGACCCCCCCTCCAAAAAAAAAAAACTGGTGCACGGGCCACACATCCAGGCAGCAATCTCTTGCCCAATTTCAACAGATGGTGCGTGGAATAGCAGGAAAAAGGGTGTTAACAAATTACCAGGTCATCATTGATCCTGTATATTGCTGGTTCATCTGTTTCTCCAACTTTGTTGTGCCTAACATTCACTGCCTATAAAAGAGAAAGATGGCTCATTACCAAGATGCAGTGCAGCCAATATAATAATAAGAATAATAACAACCATAATGGTAAGAAAGACAAAGATAAGGCAATATAATATTGTAAAATTTATCCATAGTGACTGATTAAATAAGTGTTCGAAATTTCAAATAACTCTGGAAGTTCTTTCTTTCTCAAATACAATATCTGATAGTTTGGTTTGATTAAATTGGAATGCAAGAAGAAGAGAGCTAACTGAAATGACTCACCTTGAGATGACCCCTTTCATGGAAGACCCATTTGCTGAGTTCAGTAACGAACTGCTCATTACCAGATTTTTCAAATCTGTCATCACAAAGTAGGTATTCCATGAGTTTCCTGCCATCAACAGCATGCTTGTTTCACAGTATATAGGTTCTCTTGTGTAAAGACGGGTATAAAGTGATACTGATGCACAAATTGTGGACCAATACGCATTAGCTTATGTCACTGTATTGCACTTACAAACTAAAATATCCAGAAAACCAAACTAAATCCTAGATTCTATGTAAAGAAGTGTTAAGATCAACATCACAAATGAACTAAAATATCCCCAGGAAATTTTTTCTGAATAGTTCCAAAATGAATGGTATTAAATTATTGCAAAACACTCCCACACTATCATCTGCAGTCCATTGGTAGTCTTCAACATTTTTTTTCTCTCTAAATCTTTAACAACATGCCAAAGCCAAAGACCCTTAGGGTGGAACTAAACAATAGGGTAAGAAACAAATGTACAAAGTGATGGTTTGGAAATCCGATTTGGATTGCATGGGCCCACCCGGATACTAACCCCACTCAAATAATCAAGTGAATGGCAAATCCATAATTAATGGAAACAAGCTATCAAAGAGAATAGGAGCAATGGTAAAAGCAAATTTGTGTAGAAAGGGTAAACTAGAAATTAAGAAAAATTAAAGGACAAAGCAGAATATCATAAAAGGGAAGGGTAAAGTTGGAACTCAGCCATTAAGATAAGAGGGATTAAAACCAAAATGTCGTGGGACTCATCTTCTACCTTCGACCACAAAAAGAAAGGAGAGACAGTAGCAGGAAAACAGTCCCGATTTGGAGAAGAAATCTCCCTCAATACAGGTCAGACCGAGTTGGGATTTAGGGAGGGTGTCACAAGTAGGAGACCTATCAGATTCAATTCGCATAAGCCCCCAAATCTTGGTTGATGGAGAACTGTACAACTGAGAAGCAGTACCTGGTGGAAAACCAGATTCTTTCAGGTAAGGCGAACTCCTTCGTTAGGTAATCAATCAAACCACAACTTGGGACGAAGATGGGTAACTCAAGGCACTCCTGAGTGCAAGCAATAATCTGGCTTAACAAACTACCATTGATAGACGTTAGGTTGCTGAATAAATATTGGCAGAGGGAAAATTCAGACCTGTGTCTCCATTCAGAATTAAGCCCAAAAGAATAACAATATAAAGAAGAAGAGAAGAAGAGGTGGTGGTGTCAGAGGGAAGGGAGAAGAGGGAGAGTGTGGGGGGGGGGGGGGGGGGGGGAGGAAGCTCACATAAAACACCAAAGGCCACGCAAGCTCTCAAACCAAAATAATCTAACTCATTCTTTCCGTCTAATTCTTAATAGGAGGCTTACATGTGCTTAAATTAAAAAATAAAAAATAAAAAAAAATAAAAAAATACTATTCTAGTTTGGAAACACAAATTAAATAGGAAACTAAATCCTAGTAGCTATCTCCTACTTAAACTATCAAAATAAAAGATTACATGTTAATCCCAAAAATATAATTAAATAAAATTCTAAAATATTCTACTAGACCAAAGACCCAAATTTGGACCCAGTCCTCAGTCTGGGATCCCAAACGGGTTTAGGCTGATCCATGGAAGCACTCTTGCATCATGTCGCCAGGAAAAGACCCTATAGCAGAGTGGAGCCTCTTAGAAAGGGCTATATGAACCGGTATATGAACCAGAGTGGGCCACAGTGGATGTCAGTTCAGAAGCATGGTGGTATGTCACAATCCGATATCAATGATATGGGGGCTGATCCCACATTGGTTACGAAAGGGATTTCGTGTGGGTTGATATGGTCTTGGGTTCTCTCACTTTGTAAGCCGGTTTAGGGGTTTGAGTTCTCCCAAGGTTCGTATCATACTTTTCACCGGTACTACTCATAGCACCAGAACAGCACCCATCTCTTCCCATCTTTCAATGTTAATTCTCTACTTTTTTCAATTTCAACCTCTTCTACGAGTTCTATTCACAGGTACTGTTCAAAGACCTTTAGTAGTAACTGCTTTCTTACTCTTTTCCAAATTCTCCTCCTTCTTCAAGGCCTATTCAGTCCTAACACTCTTCCCATTTATTCCTTGTGGTTCAGTTCTAGAAATCTAAACCTCTTGCTGTCCTATGTCACCATGTAATAATTATGAGACAATTTTGCATAAACAAGCACATAATTCACAAGGATAATCCACTTACAAGTACAATCATTGTTTAGAAGATAAATGGCTAACATAACATATGCCTAGTAGGCTAGGATAATGGAAATTATACTTGGATGTTTTATTTTTATCAATGTATGTCTTTCCTTACTTTTGTCTCATATTGCATAACTAAACTTAATATTAAGGCCTTAATATCTGTGCTACTGCGACAATAATGAAATGTATTTTGTTGAGAAGGGCATCACAACATCTAATAATCATATTTAACACCAGTACAAGTCCATGTCTAGTCATAACACTAACTATAACAGCATATAATGGAATTAGATTCTGGAATACTGTGTCACCAGACCACTGCAGTTTACAATTATACATTTATCTGGACATTCATATTTTTCAAAGATGAAAAAAAATCATATCAGAAGAGACATAAAATAGCTCTGATGGACCAATATAAACAGGACAGCAGACAATTAAAAGATATCAATCATCAAATCTCACTCACTTGGTTGAACTTCCAGCCTTCTGAACACCTGATCTAAACAATCTGAATCACAGAGAAAAGCTTAATCAGAGGACATTAGTATATTTAAAAGCAAGCCAACAACAACTAGAAGGTATTACGTACCGATTGCTGAAGAGGCTTAAAGATCCAGAGATCAATATACGTGCATTATTTCTTGCCTACAATAAAATAAAGATATCAAATGAATAAATGCTTCGCAAAGAATGATTGGAGAAATCATACTAATTAACAATAAAGTACATGGAAAATCCCCCAAACCCCCGACACCAACACGAGGCAGGATTTGGTCCCAGGTTTCTGTTGTCAAACTTGCAATATTTCATCATGTCTACATGCTATGATACCACTGCCACAACCACCGAACAAAGACTTCCTCTTCACAAATAGCAAAATTTTATTTATTATATAAGAGTAATAAAGCACAAGGGCACCTGCCTGCCTAAGTGATAGGTTACCAAAAATACAAGGTAAATTTTTCAGTACACAGGCAGCACTTGCAAGAAACACTACATCCACTGTCTTCTTGGTTTGAAAAAAAAAAAAGAAAAAAAAATCTTTGGAGAGGGTGGGGAAGAGACAGTTGAAGTGGGAATCTGCACAAAGGACCTGATCCCAAAACACCCAGATAATTTTGCACTGGGACTATCGATCCAATCACACAAATTGTCTACCATCCTGACTTTTGTAAGCCCATAGGAATAATGTAGGCTGGTTGCACTATGTATTGGATCATGATGTTCACAGGAAAGAATCCGATCTGGTCAGGTGACCTGTTTACACAAGCTGTTTGAACCACCAGAATCTACAAATACAAAAAATAATATGTATATTTTTACAAAATTGTTAAAAGTTATTTATAGTATGTTCCAAGGTCTGAAATTTATATTTAAACTGTTGTTAGATAGACACACTTAACCACCATCAAAAGAATTTAATTCTCTCTCACATAAGAGTCACTTGGACAGCTTCTGAATGCTTCAGAATTTAGCTATCAGTGACATCCCAATAGTAATAAAACATTCTTGGAACAGAGGCATTCCTCCTCCCTCAAATAGTCTATAATGCAACAGCAAGCAGAAACTTATACAACTTCTCTACTTAATATGCACGAGAATAAAATCGTTTCTCACTACATTTCTTTATCTGAAAAAACTAATAGGGGCAAAATTGCAAAAGCTTTGATGGAAAATGTTTCCAAGTATTAGGATTCATAGCATCTTTCTTGGTTAACCCACATGATCATGAAAACCATTACAGTGACTGTGGACTGCATAATTAGGGAAAATTTAACACGAAAAAAAAATAAAAAAAAATAAATAAATATATATATATATAAATAATCACTAAAGAAAACATTGGTAAATAACACACTGAGTCCAGAAAACACAATACTTGCAACAGCTTACAAAATAAAGCCACCAAATCCTAGACACGTATTAAAAAATTCAGCAAGGGAACTATTTAAAATGATTAAGCTATAAAACATGCATATTAGCTTAATCAGTCGAACTTCATGCAATGGAGACCAATGATCAAGGCTATAACTTTCCAATCTGAGGGAGGATTCAGAGAAGAATGAAAATCCTCACATGTTATCCAATGACTTACAGAAAAGCTAAGATAAACTTCTAGAGAAATACTTCTGTGGACTTTAAGAAAAAAATAAATCACATGCAGATACACCAACAAGATTAAAAACATGTGAGTGGGAACAGTAACTGGTGACCAAGTGTTTGTTGTTGGCACTGTTTGTTCAGTATACAATAATGATAAAAGACACTTTTCTTTTTCTTTTCTTTTCTTTTTTTTTCTTTTTTTTTTTTTTTGGGGGGGGGGGGTTGTGGGTGTGGGATATAAATGAACAGCTAACTGTGGACTGCTTTTATTTTGAAAATAAAAAATAGCCTGCACTGCCACTAATGCAAAATATGTTTACAGTTTTGAAAAGACAGTAAAGTAGAAGAAAACAGGTAACAATTAATATTGATCACCAAGAGATACCCCAACACATATTTTGGCTCTCGGTTAAATCACCCACAGGGAGGGTGACATAAAAGACTACAACCATGGCATCAAGCAACGTGGATGAAAAGGAGATGTTGCTCTCAAGCAAGAAGTGGCCAGCAACAACAATCATAACCTTATCCCAACTAAATGGGGTAGGCTACATGGATCCAATATAGGAATAAGAATATAAAGAAGCAACATAAGTAAGGTAAGATGAGGTAAAAAGCAGATAAGAGAAGAAGTTAAAGAAGTAATCCCAGAAGCATCACATGAACATCCCCCAAGGAGTGGCCAATACATGCTAATCAAATTGAAGGGAGGACATTTAATGCCCAACTGTAAAACCAACCACCTAGTGGCAAAGAAAATTGAAGCAGCAAAAAAAAATCACAGCACAAACTTATAGCTAAGATAAGGATATGAACAGCATGAATGAAAAGGGTAGGAAAGATGAGCAGGTGGAATTTTTAGGCAGCCTCAAGACAACACACAATAAAGATAAAATTTGAGACCTGGACATTCTTCAAATTGCCAAGTTCGGCCAATGATTAGAAGATACCCTAATTAGTAGTGGAAGCCACAGGCAAGACAATGACTAGGTTCTTTCTCAACTTTGGCCATCTTTCTTTTATTAAATTTTAGTGACTGAGACACATACATATACATTCACAGAAACAGTTAAATTACCTGCACAACTGAAACTAAAGAGATTGCAGATCCTGTGAGCGATGGAGGAGTTGACAACTTGTTCTTTGGATTAGCAGAATATGCTGATGGTGAAGCTGATAGAACTTTCAATACCTACAAAATATGGAAAAAGATCATGACAAGGACACATATCAAGCAGGCAAGGAGCACTGACTGACATTAAAAGCATAAACATTAGTAGGTTCACCAGACTCACATTGGATACATAAACTAAGAAACAAATCAATCACAAAAATCACTATAGTAGTTACCAGGTTATTGGCAGGATTTAATGTGTGACCGACTCCTTGAAAAAGGACAGGGACCTGCAACATGTTATTCAAGAATCAATCAGGAAAGCAAACCAAGATAGTTGAATATTATGGCTCTAAATATAAAAGAAAAGAAATGAAATTATCCCAAGTTCCTATGAGGAAATTTTTTCTGGATAACAGCATTTGATTACTGGTAGTTCAACCAAATTTAGGCCTCATTTATGCAGCTTCTGCCAATGCACAAGTGCATTTTTTATCAGCAGAAGCACAATTCGAATGGGTGTATTTAAGCTGGTAACAATTTGAGATAAGGTTCTTTCAAATCCGAAAGAATAAAACATGCAATTGTTGAAAACTAATACATATGCGTTACCAAATTACAATAACGTGCAAACTTTACAATTACTTTCCATCCACAGAGGGACTTGAAATAGAAGTAAAGCTGAACCAACATACACTTAATGTAGTCTCTGTGCCACATTATATGCAAAATATTTCAGCATACATACTGGGAAACACAAAACAAAGCCCTAAAGATTAGTAAAAATCTTCAAGGCTACTTTGGATATCTTCGTCTAAAAATCAATATTAACTTGCCTCTAGAATTTTTCTGCCTAGAATGACCTCAGATTGAATGAAATCGTCACTAGCAATCAGAGTATGATCTCCTTCGGTTTTTGAGACTGCATAGCTGGTGTGGTCAATAACCATGGCTGCAGGATCCTGCGCCAATAGAGAAATAAGACAACGTTGGTGATGATAAAAGTGAAGCAGACGATTGAAGAAAAGACAACTATGAAAATGGTATTTAGCGAAGTGACTGGTAGATGGAGATCCCCATTCGGAGACAGGATCACTGCCCACACTAACCTCGTCAAACTCAACTCCACATTCTGTGGCAATATCCCGAATCAAATCAGATGCAGAAGCAGCGGCAGCAACAATCAAGTCATGGCCCGAATCTACGAAATCCAGTACAGCAGCCAAGTCCACGGATCCCCCGAAACCTGAAGAAATTTTGTGAAAATACATAAAATTAAACCACATTTAGATAATTGAAATCCATCGCCCCATTGAAATACTTCGAACTCTGCGTCGAATAGATTGGAAATTTTCCACAAAGCCAAATAATGTGTAAAACTGAATTCTTTTGACAATGGAGAGACAATTGGTGTGTAAAACTCACGCTCGATCGTCGGAGAAAAGAGAATCAATCCACCATATAGGTACTGTCCGTATCGCTGCAAGGAAAGCTTTGGATCGTCTGCGAGCTTGAAATCAAGTTCAAATCCTCGAGTTTGCAGAGACTTGAAGAAAATTGAATGGGATGATTTGATCGCGAAATCATCCAACAGTACGAGGATTCGTCGATCCGTATGGTTTTCAGAAGAGAAAGAGCTGCCAAGCAATGGGAGCAATGAAACTATTGTCACGAAGATCAAAAGCTTCGCCATTATTTCGAGGGTTTTGGAGTTTGAGAGTTTCAGCTCCTAGCTTCGCACTGAGAAACGCTCGCTAACGTTTTAGATGAATTATTCACCCAATTGACTTGACCGAATCGTGCCTGAACAATTAAATAGCCGAAATTTCGGACATTTCGGAGTATCCCACATGAACCATTCCGGAATTTCGGACATTTTTTATGTTTTCTTTAAAAAAAAAAATTCATAATAAAGCATGTGGCCACAAAAACAAAAAATATTTGGACATAGGGTCCACGCCCATACACAAGGGTGCGCCCCTGTAGGGAACTGGAGTCAATTCTGTAGCCCTTATGTCCCACCCAAAAAATTTCTATTCTTTAAATATTCAAACTATAATGGAATTCTCAATCTTTCAAGTGTTTTTTTTTTTTTTTTTTCTGAAAAGTTTCAAGTGGGTAAATGATATGACAATTTCAATTGTTAGATATCTAGTGAATGGCTTTGATGAGCCATATGTTACGTTTATCCATGGGTTGCCCAGATGGTTAGGATGAATTGAAGATTGTGTAGATACACATATGATCCCAAGTTCGATTCCCCATTTAGACATCTACGATTTAAGTGGAGATCATGGGGATTGATTGCACCATTCCAATCTGACTGATACTGATCGTTTCGTTTTTTTGAGAACCATGCTCATGATTGAATAAAGCTCTTAGAAGTAAATATTTTCAGTATAAATAGATACTCCTTTGTCACTTTTAAACTTGGGTGGCTTCACTCACGCAGAACTGAGAAATCTTACTCCTTTCGGTTTAGGTTATCTGATAATCCAATTGAACCAAACTTGGAGACAAATGCTAGGGGCCATGTGAAGAAACAGAGTGAAGAGGCAGTTTGAAGTTTAGTTTCTTGCAATGGCAGTAGAGTGATAATGATGAATCAGAACTTTTCAGGAGGCAAACAAGCAGGAATAGATAATGCTCCAACTGGTTAGATCTAACAGTCTAAAGTTAAAACAAAAATGATGAAACTTTCTATCTAATACCAACAATAATTGCATAACAAACTTGAAATTTTACTAAACATGCTAAGCAAAAATTTCAGCTAAATCTCTTAGATATCTTTAGAAAACATGGCAAAGGTATTTTTCACTTTTCAAACAATTAGAATACATTCAGTTTGAATTTACAGTGAATGTAATTTCCCCCCCCCCCCCCCCCCCCGCCCCCCCCCACCCCCACACCCCCAACCCCCACCCCCAATTTATAGTGCTCAGTTTTGCCATGTAATGAAAAAGAAAAACCATATTTTCAGGAAACACCTCAGGACCTGGCAGATGAATCCCTAAACAATCTGCTGCAAAATTTCTTTAGATGAATTTGACGTTGTGCAGGGACTTGAATCTCAATTCCTTGGATCAAGTCCTAGTCTCACAGTTGGATCACATCCTCATTTGCTCATCTTTATGTTTCCGTGTCAGTTGATGAGGGCTAGAGTGCTAGGCTGTCAGGATGGATACACAGAAAGTTAAATGAAACTTCATATCATCTCTTTCTCTTTTGAATTTGAAGTTCGAGCAGCATCACGATCCCGCCCAAATGTCAGATACAAGGGGCTATAAAATAAGCAGCACACACCAAAGGGAATTGCCATCATTGAGAGAAGCCCCCTTGAGAGAGCGAAGGCCTCCTGCACAGACCCTGACACTAGATTCACAGATTTTGGGTCATAGCCGTAAACCTTCTCTGAAAGCATTCCAACGATGGGGGCCGCAAATGAGGAGAATGATCCTTCAAAGGCCCGATCAAATGCATATATCATGGTCCGGTGCTTTGCAGGGACCACCTCAGCAAACATGGGATTATTTGCACAATTTCCACACCAGCTGATGGTGAGGCCCATAAGGAAAAGGGTGATGGCAAATGTGAACCAGCTGCTGACTGACTGTGGGATCACTGTGAGGAGGAACCATGAGAATGGGATTCCCATAAAAGCACTGAACTGGGCACACATGATACGGCCAGAGTTTGGGTAGAGGTGTGACATATGATCTGCTACTAGTCCACCAAGGAGGTTCCCCATAGCACATCCAATAGCAAAAAGGCTGATGAGTGCCGCTGAATGACTATGATCAAAGCCTGCAAAAAGAGTCAAATGAAGTTCTATCTTATATAAATAGATTAGATACAGAATATTATAAAATAGAAATACTCACGGAATATCATAAAAAGAGAAATACTTAAGTGCAGGGAATCTATGAAATCTACACAGATTTGGCATGGATTTAGCACCAACTGTGGCATACAAACAATGCAACTGCAGAGGTAAATGTCACTCCGTGGACCAGAATCGACCAACGGGGTGTCAATACCAACCCACTTTATCAGATCCCAGGGTATCTCATAGCCCCTTACATTCTTAGACCCTAGATAACTTGTCTTTTAATCTTCCATCAAACAAGAACAAATTAGTAAGAAAGAAGTTAAGGAAACATTCCCAAAAAAGTCTATGGTAATCTTCTCATTTAACAGACAAGAAGTATTCAAGCCTTCCATTTCAACAACTTTCATTTCCAAAACCAGCTTCTGAATATCGGCTGAATATAGATGAAGAGGTCTAAGGAAACACATACATAAAGAGGCTGAGGGGAGGCGTCATCTTTTTATGTTGATTGGATTCAAATCGTATGGTGGCATCTTACTCCAGCTGTGGAACCTGGTACTGATTCCTGGATGAGTGTCATCTCCAATTTAAATGTCGAAACAGCCTCTCGACATTCTTGGGGTAAGGCTGCATAGTTCCCCCCCCCTCCCGAGACCTTGCACATGTGGGAGCCTCGTACATCGGGTACATCTTTTTTTACTTTTGACGAGAAATGTAGTAATTTTTTTATTCTTGAATTGGAACCTGCACTCACCAATTAGTTCAAACCACATTGTGAAGAAAACCATGGCAGTCCACGGCAGTGAACCAACAATCCCCTGCAGGACAATGATCTGAAATGTTTGAACTTTTGTAACGGATTTCACAGCTTTCCAGGATTCCATCCAAGCGGATGGTGGACCGCGCTTTCGTATCAAATTGTTCCTGTGAAAAAGAGCAATCAAGTTTTTCGAAAACAAAAATGTAACATTAGCACAAAAGGTAAAAACAAATTAACCAAGATTGAGAATAACAATGGAATACTACACTTTCAGAAATACGGCCCAGGTTGTAATCGCATGGCAGATGCATATTGATGATCCTATGTGGACAACATAATTCGTTTGAACATGTAACAAGGAAACTACATTTTCATAAATTTTTTCCTGTTGTATTCACATTCCAGATGACAACATAATTTGTCAAGTTTACCTTGTAGCCAGCTATTACTTCTAGGCAACAGCTTGGGTCTGGGGTTACAAACCAGCAGGAAAATCTGAGGCCCCCACTAGTTACCATGTACCTCATTTTCAGAGGATAGGAACATAGCATTATCACACATAAAGATATTAAAAAGGTGAAAAATCAGCTTAAAGACATGAAAAGAAGAAAATTATGCATTGTCTACTGCACTCATTTAATTGGATGAAAAAGAATCCATTGAAGGCCCTAAGAGTAATGCACAAATGAGTTGGTATAAAGATGATCTGAATAATATATTAGGATGATCCACATGGAGATGTGTCTTGATCTGAACACGAGACACGACAAGTTTTGGGTTCCTGTCGACCCAACTGAAGGCCTATGGTCCAAACACCTGACGCAAGACACTCCATTTCGTTCCACCATTATAGTTTTCAAGTGCATTAGCTTATTTGAACCACATTCATTTTACATTTGCATATATAAATGGGCAGTTAATAATTATAACCTCAGAATTTATGAAATAATGTGTTAAAATGTATGATATCACGTTTTGCCATGTTGTTTCCTTGTTACATGATCTATAACCACTCAATCAATTACATATTTTGGAAAGTGAAAAAAGAAAAAGGGTGAACCACCATGAATACCATAAGGATTGATGAAGATACCAATTGCAAAACATTGATGGGCCTGTCAAACTTAAAGAAATAATTGATACCTCTCAGAAATGTCCCCAGTCGCATTAGTGGTGGCAAGTGTTCTCCTTGGGTCGACGACGAACAGAAAGACAAGGAATCCAATTAGTGAACTCAATAATGCCATCATAATAAAGGCACAGCGCCATCCAGGTATTCTCCAAAATTCCCGACCAGCCATAACTGTTGCCACAACACCACCTCCTACTCCACCCACAGCACCAACAAGGCTAAGCATCCCAAATCCTCTCCCTCGAACACCATCCAGATAGCTATCAGCTATGAAGGACTGCAGTGCTGGTATAACGATGGCCAAGCCTACACCATTTATGGCTCTCCAGAAAGCAACCTGCAGAAAATGCTGGCTGGCACCTACTGCAGCAGTAGATAAGGCCCAACAAACAGTGCCCATTGCAAGAACTGTAGGACGGTCATAATGAAGAACTAATATACCAGCCAAAGGTGATGACAGTGCCTGTACAAAGTTCCTTATGAATGTTAGATATCCAAGATCAGTAGGCCCAGCAGCAAAAGCTTCACTGACTTCTTTGTAAACAGCAGGAAGGAGGTTCTCATCAGCACGTTCCATTATAGCAGCCATGTTGATGAGAATAAGAGAGAGAGAAATCCCAAAGACCGTCCTTGTTCTGGGAGATGTAAATATAACAGAAGCATTGAAGAAAGTCAATCCATAAACACGATAAGAGTCTCTTCAGAAACAACCAAACAGATTCAAAAGGGTAAAGAGTATAGGTCAGCATCTTATTTCTTATAAACCCCACAAGTACCTTTTCACTTCTAAATTTTAAATTATTCAGTGATACTTACTTAAGCTTACATACTTAAGAAGAACCATCAGTGAAGGGTTATAATCTGGATATCCAGTATGCAAGAGCAAAGAGTAGTAGAAAAGTCAGAACAAAATCATTTTACAGAACTCAACCAAAATAATAACCAAAAATAAATAAATGAAAATTGGATAAAGTTGGGCCTCAGCTAAGACATAGTGCTTTCCCTTGCAGTAAGTTATCTAGGTCATAGATTTCTCATACATGAGTACCCAAGCCAGTATCCTTAATGATCATTTAGTCAACTCAGGTCCCTTGGGCAAATCCCTATTCCTACAACTTGGTTCTTACTATGTCTCTCAAAGAGTGGAGATCCTCAGTAATCACCAGGACATTGGAAGGTAAATGATGGAAAATACTTTGTACAGTCACCCCACTACATTGAGATAAGGGCTTAATGAGTTGTGAAATTGAATTTTAACTTGCAGTGACCACCGTCATCCCACCATACAATATTGTATTCTGGATTTGTTTCTTCTTAAGGGAAGCATATGTTTTGACCGATTGTGTCTCACCCAGCTAATTCCTGGCAAAACTTATTTTCCTGATTTTGGTAACTTCGTAAACAGGGTTGAAGTCAGAATTGGGATGTCAACATGTGATGAATAGAGATTGTAAGCTTTTGACACATTAATATGATATATTGAATAGTGTTAAGTTTGTGTGCTTACTAAAATGGTAATGTGTTCAAGTCTTCATAATTTCACCTAGATAAAGTCTCCCTTAATAAATTTTAAGTTTTAATAAATATCAGTTGCATAAATATAATAAAATATATGTAACAACCAAGATGAAAAGAAGATTTGGTCACTGTCTAGAATCTGGGTCCAGGTTGGAGAGAGAGCCACAAAAGCCACCTCAATATCTTAATCAGACCTCCAACCCAGTCCCATTTCTCGCCACACCCAATGTTCTTTAAATGAAAGCAAATTTTGAGAAATCACAAGTTTAAAGTTGTATCATCATCACCAAACGATCTTTTTTTTTTTCTTTCATTTGGATAACATACATCTTGAAATTGGAGAAGAAAAAACTCCATATATCTTCAAAGGAAACTAGTAAGGTTGTATGTTGTATCATGTGTTATAAAATGAACCAACTCTGCACAACCAACAGAGAGCAACTAATTGAGCAGGCCTACCAACTTATTTTTCAAGCTGTAGGGGTGATAATAAGTCATTTGCATCAGAACTTTTTAAATATTGAAACAATTAATATAGGGAATTCTCAATGTTGCACTAGCAAAAGAAAGGGAATAAAATAATAGAAGCTAATAAAGAATATATCAAGGAAAATGAACTTTCAACTCTAGCACAATTTAATGGACTAAACTATGTACAACCAGCTGTTAAGAACTATTTGAGATTGACCACCAACATATTGTTCGAGGTTCCTTTCAACTCTAGCACAACTTAACGGATTAAACTATGTACAACCAGCTATTAAGTACTACTGGAGCTTTCCCACCAACATATTGTTCAAGGCTTCAAACGGCAGGGATGAGAATAAGCTTGCCAACTCAAGCAAGAGAAGTCTTAAAATAGTGAACAATCAATAAATCCCTACAACTCTGCTGATTTTTAAGTTTTCTAACAAAAGAAGAGACAAATAATGAAAGAACTTATGAGGGAACAAAAAAGATTAATTCCTTTCTAACCATATCAATTACTTTGCCTTGGGCAACATTTTATGAAAACGGTTTCTAATCTCTCTACGTGACCCAAAATTCTTTGAAATTCATATCCAACATAGCCTAAATCCAGTTGCCTTCTTTCTAGTCCTTAAGAATGCCAAGCTCCGTCGTGAAGTGTTTTGTTATCCATGCCATCACCATGTTATACAAGAGAAATTAGATGCAACATGAAAGAGTTAAATAGGGACTTCATTGATTGCTAGAATGATAATAATGAATGACTTGATTTAATGAAGATTTTTGATAGTTCATCATCATGAAAATTAAACCCCCAGGGGTAGCTCAGTTGGCGAGGACAAACAACACAATTAAGAGGTCATGAGTTCAACTCTGGGGCCTACCTAAGAAAATCATGAAAATTAGCAAGGCAGGCATATTGACACACAGAAGCTCATATTTTCAAGTGGTCTATTATCTATGCCATTAAAAGATGGAGCAAAACACTAAACAAATGATACAAAAGTATCAGCCGGTGTGGTAGCACCATTGATGATCTATCTCTATGTAGGCTTAGTGCCCATAGGAACAAGTAATTAACTAAGAGAGAGGAATGCAGTGGTTCAAAGAAAGGACAAAGTGATGAGGGAGTGATATTGGGGACGCAAAACCTATGCTTACGAATTACGATTATAAAAATATCGAAATGATGTTTCCACTCAACTTAACTGATAATTAAGAAAGATACATAATTTTTAGACAGGTATTCTCCATATATTTGTTATTAACAGTTATAAAAATTCTTCACCTATGACCCTCCTAGTCGTGCCATGTAGATTGGTGATGCGGCAATTCTGACCATTGGATATCTAGATAATGGTTTAGATTGACCACTTTCCAAATTTTATATTTAAATTCAATATGTACCATCCCATTTATTTCCATGCACCCTTTTGGTAGTACATTTGCCCCTCCCAGACCCTACAGTAATGGGAGCCTCATGCACTGGATTGCTCAGCCTCTTTGTTGGTCTTGGATTTTTGAAAGGTTTATGTTGCAACTTGGTCAACTCCATTTGAGCTAAAACTTGACAGAGGACCTTTGGGTCTACCACTCCACAAAACTTCAGAAAAAGGTGACCTCTCGACAAAATTTCAGCCCCCATCAGACCAGCTTTGTGAAACAAAGGTGGGCTATAGAAACCCTATGAACAGGCGCGGTCCTAAAACCAGCTCCCTTAATCTAATACAACTGTTTGCTAGTAGGAACCAAGTTGATTCCTTCAAAATTGATTAAATAAGCCCATCCATTCACACCCAGTAAGCCACTTTACACTTTTTCCAAATGCTCCCTACTCGAGAGTTTCGAATGACCACTCGAATTAAGTGAGGAGTGTAGTAGCCTATATACTCCAAACAATTGCAGATATTATTTCTTGACGAATGGTTAGTAATGAACAAGAACCACAACCCATGACCACAGAAAGAGGGTTCTAAAAATGGCAATCCACAGAGAAAGAGACGAAGCTGACTCACTCTCAGTAACTAGCCCCATCAAAATTAATCCTGAAAACTCTATTCGATCAAACATTTAAGAGAGAGAGAGAGAGAGAGAGAGGGGGGGGGCAAATCTCCTAAGTTCTGAATCTTCAATTGATCGACAGAACAAGAAATGAAACAAAAGAGGAAAAACTGGAAACCAAAAGCAACTCACTTCATCCTCGAGCGATGTGTACGTCTCGAAAGCAATACTTTTGAACGATGAAGATGGCGAGATCCCAGTATCCATGGGGCCATGCGTCAAGAAATGGATTGTGGAAACTCGAAACAGGTACATTGACGATGCTTTTTCTATGGATCTAGGGCACCCATATGAGGCAAAAAAGAATCCAAGGTCACGGGGACACATTTGGAAATGCAGGAACAATAAATGGAATATTATATAGAAAAATTGATTAGATGATGCAGATAGTCATGGCTATAAGAAACAAAATGATGAAAATCCACAACCAGATTCGTCTTATGGAGCACTGGAGGAATCAATTTCAAAATTTCTTTCTTTCCTTATCTGTCCATCTCTTTGGGTCTTCCTGTGCGTGTTCTTGGTGGCTTTGGCTTATTGGATTGCTTTGAAATTGAGAAACTGAAAATCCACGAAAGCTTTAACCTTCATCTGGATAACCTAACATTCAAATGTTGAGCGAGATGGATTTGTCTTTTGCAGGAACCACGAACGTGGCAGCTTTTCGATTCCTCAGTTTTCGTCCACCTCAGCCTCTTGAATGGAACTCCAAAGAATGCCATGTCAGCATGATCGGACGGTCACAATCTCACAGGTAGCTTCTTAATGTGGTCTCCTCAGTTAGCAGATATGGAATGACTTCAACTGAGATTTAATTGGTTCCAAGTGGTGTAGCATGAAGTTGGACAAAAGGCATTCGCCTATTGGTTAGAATTGGTCCAATCAGCTCCAGCTCAAAACTTTGAAGATTTAACCAAGCCACGCATGATGGCCACCTGGCTATACCATAGTATAAGGCAGTCATAAAGTCCCACGTGGCTGCTTAGTTTGACGTTGACAAGAGGAAATAAGGGTCTCCATGAGGCTCGTGACATTGTAACGAGGTCGAGTTTTGTAGGCCGGCCCATCCCGGCCCAAACAGAGAACTACAGTGAAACCTGGCCCGGACCGTCTCTATCTGTCTTATTTTTTTTCTTCTTTTTCTTCTGCTTTCTCTCTCTCATTCTTATTATTATTTTTTTTTTTAAATAAGAGTGAAATGATGAAATTAAGACATGAACTGGGACTGTTTGATTTTATCTCTGCTATTTTTGTGTCTAGAAACAACGGAAACGAAGCACATAAACAATTTTTAGAATTACAGTTCTACTACCGGAAAACCTTGACTGGCTTACAAAAATCAAACTAAGAATGAGACAGAGACGTGATTTTCTACTACTGTGTATGAACAGATTACATAAACTGAATAGGAACAGAAAAAAATCAAACTAAGTCGGTTCAATTTCGATTTGAGGTTATGATGTAAGATTTCCAATTAGGTGGGTTAGCATAGTCCATGATTTGTTTTCAAAATCGGTTTAGTGGTGTTGACTACAGATGAAGTAAGCAGAAATAATCAAATATTTTTGGTAAGTGATCTCTATGGGGATATTGGATTATATTAGTACACATTAATGGTATGAACTATTTAGTACTATATGTGGACCTAATGTATTGTTTCCTTAATGGGGAGGAAACCCTAATTTCTTTGCAAAGTTGGTCCCTACCCTCACCCCTATATATAGTTATCACAGAAAGAAGGTAGATCAGACTAACATTGATCGTGTTTTACAAGGAACATAAGAAAAGAGAATTGAAGAGATGTTATTATTCAGTCATGGATTCAGGTGTGCGTAAAACATGTCTTTGTAGTGTTTATCGTGCATGCTCATTGATCTCCATGAATCATTTTCGCATTTATTTTCTATCATATGAAACTTATTCGGTTTCAGTTTATACATATTGTATCGAACCAAAAACCCAAAACCGAACCAATTAAATCCCTTATCAAACACGCTGCTAATGACAAAAATGGTGCTTCCATAACCATCGCTCTGAGAGTCCTAGCTCTCTAGGAGTTTCATCGTAATTGTTTCAAGGATGTGTGGGCTTCAATGGGGTTGACAGGCCGGCCAGTCTAATTTGGGTTTTGTCTTGGTCTTCATCGCCGTTTGCTCATCTGGGACCCTGTTCGTGTACGTTTATGCTTCGATGGATGTGCAGGCTCGATGGGCTTGAAGAGTTTCTTTAGGCCCTAAAGAAGATAAAAGACTCAATTCATGCAGTCCATAATGGGCCTTTTTTTCATGGGTCGACCCATCATGAAAATTGATTTCATTCATCATGGGCCTCAGCCTTTTCTGGTCCATCTGGGTCACAGTGGATCAAAGCTTTGCTGGAATATTTTTCTTGGTTTAATAATACTGACAGAACTGGGTGAGGGAATATCCTCACGTGTTTCGAGGAAAGAGGAAAAAAAGAAAAAACAGCGGGAGAGTGGGGCCCACTGAAGCCAGAGTCCTATCATCGTGAGGTCGAGGTCGCGGTCGCGCGTGTGGGAAGTGGGAACCTGAGGTCATCTATCGTAAGCTTGACAGTTCAACAACCTATCGTTCTCAAGCATTAGCTGTAACCACACGTGCACTGTCACAATTCTCGCATCGGTCGTTGTATATCGTAGACAGGATTGATCAGAGCTTCTATTATTAAATTAATTATTTTAATCGAACATTTGGTGGTATTCGATTCAGGCTACATGAGTCGATTTCGGTTCTTAATTTCTACGATGGGTTAAACCGAACCACACTCCAATAATAAAATAAACCAAAATATTATTATAACTTAACAACTCACTAATTAATCAACTTTGGGTGAGGTTAACTACCGTAGGATTATCTCTAAAGTTAACTGGAAATTTAATAAGAAACAAGTACTGGCAGTGTATCTACAACTTAGTGAAAACATAATCACACATTGAAGATGAAGTATAATTCACATAGTTGCACAGTTGATCTTCCCCTTGGCTTGGTCTTGATTCCACTTGCGTTGGTTACTTGTGTGGCAATCCTCATTGGTATGTTAGAAAATGGTTCTTAGACATTAGGAGATTTTTGGGCTTCTTCCCTCAAACTTTAATCGAGAGCCACATTATCCTCCTATGTTGGGAGGAGAGCTTGCACCCCCACTCCATTTGTTTTTGCCCGTTATCTCCGGTGTGGTTCCGAAAGCAAGTGCACATCACGGTGAACTCATATATATTTTGCAATGTTTCTTCCCCTAAACAACGTACCCATCAATGGATTTTACGTGGAACAACGTATCAACCTGTAACTATTGTCTCTAGGACAACTCTTTTTTCCTCCGTTCACTCCTCTCCTAACGCAAGCAAGGTAAGTAAATGATTGATACCCAAACCGGTGGATTGCTCAATTCTTGCTTTTTCTCTATTTTCTGCATACTAGGCTTGAACTCTATTGTGGTTAAAGAAGTCCCTAACTATTCTTCATGTTTCCACTGTTTGCTGGCTGGCTTGCTAAAGGTTACGAAAGTAAAGTTGGCTTGTTTGAAAAGTAAGTCAAGTTGTGACTAGGAATATATCAATTAGGACTGTAACAGTGAACATAGTGGAATGTGAGCTTTTCTCTAACAAGCAAGTTAGCTTCACTTCCCCATAGGCAAGTAAACATTGGAGTTGGACTATAACTCAAGAATGTGAGGAGTCCCGATTAGGCTTGAGAGTTGAAATAAAGCAGGCGAGTCTCGCACGCAAACCAGCCATTTAGTGAAGCTCTATCTATGACCATGCATCTTGCTATAGTGCAAAGATGCTAGCCTTTTTCCGTGGGTTGCTATGCCACCTACTGGTCCATGAATGACTAAACTAATCCCTGGCTAGGGTTGAAGGACCTTTTCGTGGCTACTAGAACAAATGCACCCTCCCTACTCACACAATACTTTGCTACAGATACACCTTGGATGTAGGTCCGTAGGTCCAATGGTGTTGTGTGATAACAAATGTATGCAGCTCAAGTCTCCCCACAATTGATTTGTAACACGAGTTAGGTGTATCTACATGTAACCGAGGTTTACCCTTGGGCTTGAATTGTAAAACCATACAGGTTTGAGTGGAAACGACTACAATACTTTGCTACAATCAACATATAATGAAACGCACCTCTTGGGTGACACAATATTGACATATGTTATAAATCATGATTTTCCTTCAGCTACGTTTTGGTTTAAGTGTATGGTATTGGATCAAGGATCGATCACCCTAAAAATCCATATGATACCAATATGGATTATATTTAGTAAGTTCAAGAACAACAATAATACGGGAAGAGAAAACATACAAAAATTGAATGGGTCAGATGGCAATAATATGTTTAAAAAATCCAATGTAATAAAACATAGACAACAATAATACGGTACATGTGTTAATACAACTGCTCTATAAGCAAAAATATAAATATATATTTACCATGAAAAATATATGTGCATAGGATTTTAATCCAAAAAAGAATTTAAAATACCCTCTTTATGATTGGTTGAAATAAATATTAAGATAGAAAAGCATATAAGGAGTATTCTTACATCATTTTCTAAGTTTAAATTTTCAATTGGGAAGAGATTTTGGGTTTTTATTTTTGATTTATTTATTTTTTTAAATAAATAATACAGTTAAAATAAAAAATACAAAATACTACGAAAAAAAAAAAATACCATGTTTAATTGGATATCTCTCAATAAGCGTTTATTTTATCATATCTGATGTTTTATACATAAAAATATGGATTTAACAACTACACATTTGAATACTTTTCTTTAAAAAAATAATATTTTTACAGTTTTACCCCTTTTCTTACCATTCCATCAATATGGGATCGGCCAGGGCCCACGTATCGAGTCAGCGGTCAAAGAGTGAATCATCTCTTGTATTTTACTCTTGGGTTGGTTCTCACAAACTCACGCGGTCGCTCTGGGGATGCGAGGCGAGGCCGTGCCCTTCTAAAACTCTCTAACTCTGCCGTACTGTTCACGTGGGTGGGGACCACGGGGGGCACGTGGTATGAAGCGTCTCTGGTCGACCTGTCAAAACGAAAAAAAAAAAAAAAAAAGAAAGAATAGGTCGCGGCCGGGAGTATCCCCAAGAGAAGACTGAGGACTCTCTCTAATCTCTAATAACGGGAATATGTTTTTCCGTATCGCACGTGTGGAATCGACGGGGACTGTTCATAGGCAGTCAGGCAGGCGAGGCAGCGGGAAATGTTTCAGCTTATACAAATTCAGATCATCATCATGATCCATACGGATTGCCTCATTGGTGATTGGGAGTTTCTGTGGGGCCCATTTCCTAAGATACTCTCGGTTTCTTGTGTCCATATCCGTTCGAATCAAACACTCCAATTTAAACCAATAATAATGAGAGTGAAAGAGGGATCCTCTCGAGCGGTTTGGGTGTTCAATTACCTTCCAACCACTTTTTAAACCGTTTGAGGTCATAAGATTGAGTTTCTTGATTGTTATCTATTTCTCCTTCCTACCTATTAATACAGAGAAAAAAAAAAAAAAAGTTCTCCCATTTTTGAGGTTCTTAAGAGCAAGGTCTGCAAAATATTCAAGAACAAAAACTATTAATTCCCTCTCACGATAGTAAGGAGACTATGGTCAAATCTTTGGCATGTTATATCTCAAACTATGTTGTTTCTCATTTTAGACTACTTCTCATCATAACCATATAAAAAACCAGCATTGAATGTGTATGCAAATCCAGAGAGAAGCGAGATTTAGGAATGAGAGACCCACATTTGCATAACTGTGATAATTTTTTTTTCCAAGATGGCATGGAGGATGTGGGTAAATGTTGATTCTCTTTTAGCAAAAATTTTAAAGCCATTTCTTTTCTTAAAGCTTAGGACTACAAAAATAGGCATTGACTTATACCACCAGTTAAAAATACAAGGACTTATATGGTCATATATGGAGAGTATTTAATTAAATTTGAGTTTGAAATTTGACATGTGAACTTATCAATAAGGTGCACAACTAATCTAATAGTCAGTTGGCTAAAACAAATTTTATTGTAAATGCAATTTTCTCCTAAGCTATATTGCCACCTTATGTGCACTGTGATTCAATAGATATTAAAAGAAGGAGTCGTGTTTCCTATCTAGGAGGGTTGCACCCAGACATAGGTGTTACAAAATGATCAATGTGCCACTCCTAATCAATGCATGAGTGTACACTTTCATTGACTGAGGCACTAGCGTATGGGCCACCCTCATGGATAAAATATATTTTTTCTTAGGCTGTGTCTGGTAGCCAAGAGAAGAAAAGAAAATTGTACTTTTTTCTTGGTTTAAGAACTTCTCTTTGTGCTTGGCATGTCCTGATCTAAAAGAAGATTTAGTTTTTTGAATTTTAAAATTCCACATGAGAATTTTGAAGTTTCATTTTCCTCCTCAAGAAAAAAAAAAACTTACCAAAAAAGCAAGAAAACATGAGAAAATACATATTACATAGTTTTTTGAAGGGTGAAGCTAACTTTGGAAAAAAAAAAAAACCACAGTAAGGAGGCATAATCTTCTCTACTACAAAACAAGTATGCTTTGGTAATTGATCTACACAAGTTTATTATATGATTATGAAACTTGTAGACATAATATGGGCAATGCATTATTGGATGATCTCCTCTTTATCTTTTTCTTTTAGATGGATACACTATAGAATGAGGAAGGGGGAAGACAATAGCTAGGAGACTCAAACTCGAGATCTATTGATGAGGATGTGCTTAACACACTCCAACCTCACAAATCCGCTAGGCAGATGATAGTTCAATATGAAACTATTGCTGCCGAGAATTTGTGGAAGGGTGAGCGTCGATCCTGCACAAGCACAGAAAGCAGAGGTCCGGAGGTGGCTCCGGGATTAATCCTCCAATGCCCAAGTTAGAGACTCGCACAACAGTTTTTCCAGAAGAGTAATGGTGTGAACGTATTGACTTTACCTCGCTCTGTCCTGTGGGTTCCTTCTTATAGGAAAACCTCTTTGTCGAGTCCCGCTGAGATACGTCTTCCTTTTCCTTCACGAACTTAGAGAGATTTTGGAAGGCTCCCTCTCCTCACATCTCCCTACCTCCGTGGGGAATATTCCTTATTCAGGTATCTTCTCCTCTTCAAGTAGTTAGAGTCCTAGTACATCTCTACCACGTGAAGAGTACTCAAGTCTCCTCGCTCAGGAGTCGTGGTTATATTGGGTATCTATGAATATCCTTATAGTTGGGTGTCAAGCGTCGGCACCCTATTGGGTTACTAATTTGAATGTATCAGAAACAAATAGCAAAATGAGATGACTAATCCAAGATCATTATAAGATGAACATATATATATATTAACCACATGAAAAAATTTAGGTCCAATTCAATCATATGACATACCATGTATTTGATTAGGGGAATAAGATTATTGTGTCAAGTATGATTCAATCCCACTAATCCCTACCCTATTCCTGTGATTACAATTTTTTTTTTCTTAAGAATAGAAAGATGAAAAATCTAAAAATAATAGAATAGATGGACTGATGACTTGAATCAAATAGGTCTAGTCATATAAAGTTTTATTGAATCAATTAATTTGACCTACTATTAAATGTTACTAAACATTTCTATCCATTTCATGAGTCTATTTGTTTGTACTCGCATTGACTTTTTTAAGTTTCGAGCTAATTGGCCACTTTTGATTTAGAATCAGATTGATACAATTGGTAGATACCAATATTGATATAAGTATTGAGGATAATCAATATTGAAAACTAAATTTCCGCTCTCTCCCTCTTTCTCCTCACCAAACAGATGAAGATATGAAATTATCATCCAAACCCCGTGAAGTAAAAAATCTCACATCAAACAACTTCCATGGAGCATGAAAAATTGAAAATTGTTAAAAAAAAAAAAAAAAAAGGAGACAATGACTGCTTTTTCATCCTCTAGAAATTTTGACCGGTGAGAATGAGAATTCTCAATGGTGAAGGAAAACTTTTGTCCAATTTCAAATTCGTGAGTGAGAAACTGGTGACCAGTCTCAGATAAAAAATGTTGGAAAACAACGTGATTTAGACGGTATGGACCCCTCAAAAAGGATCCGACGGCTGATATACTCCTGTCTGTAAGATACTACAGAGTACCAATCAGACGGACAACAGCAATGCCTCAGGCCCTCATCCCTCATGTGAGGTTGCAGACTACAAAATGTAAGCTTTCCCTCCAACTCCTCGTTCCCTCGTCACTACATCCTCGTTCTGTCGCCCAGTTCTATCTTCTAGGTGTGAAAAAGCAGAAAAAAAGGAGGAGAGAGAGAGAGAGAGAGAGAGAGAGAGAGAGAGAGAGAGAAGAGTCTCTAAATGTTATTTCCTCTCAGCTTCGGAGTTCGATTATTGAATATTGATTAGAGAGATACGTTATTTTATGCCATCAATTGTTATTGAAGAAAGCGTATGCCTCCTGAGTGAGTTTTAAGACTCTTGAGGACGAAAGAGGGAATTTGGGTGGTTGGTTGGTCGGTGCTGGCCGGAAAAAATGACGACGAGAGCAGCATCAGGGAGGTTGCCGACATGGAAGGAAAGAGAAAACAACAAGAGGAGGGAGAGAAGGAGAAGGGCTATCGCTGCTAAGATATACACTGGTCTCAGGGCACAGGGCAACTACAAACTTCCCAAGCACTGCGACAACAACGAGGTCTTGAAAGCTCTCTGTGCTGAAGCTGGTTGGGTCGTCGAAGAAGATGGCACCACTTATCGCAAGGTTCCCCTCCCCTTTCTTCTCCTTTTTCTCTCTTTTGCTGATAAGTATTCATATTTTTCTAGATCCCATTCTGTTTTGATCTGAAAATAAAAAGCCCTTTTTCTAATTTCTCCATTTTCTCCTATGATTTGACTTGCATGTTTATATGTAAGGTTTTGGATGTAATTCGAATTTGGTAACAAGAAATGGTTTCCCCCTTTTCTTCTTCGAATTCTCGGCTTTAGTGTTTGGAAATAGCTGGGAAATTTTATCTTTTTCAGTAGATCTTGTATATTTCGGCTTTGGTGTTTGGAATTTCCGATGATTTTCCCCCCTTTTGGTTTTAGATCTGACAATCTTGGCTGAAACTAGAAAAGTTTGAGATCCCTGGTTCCTTCCCGAGTTTAGCAGGATTTGGGATTGAACGAGGGAGGAAAAGAGACCATTTGAACAATCCATTCAATCCTTCATGCTACTCTCATCTCACAACATCGCTTAAATTTCTGTTTGTTTTTCTTCAGCAGGGATGCAAGCCACACCAAACTGAATTCGCGGGCACTTCAACCAACATCAGTCCATGTTCTTCGCATCAACCAAGCCCAGCATCTTCTTCATTCCCAAGCCCTGTTCCTTCCTACCATGCAAGTCCAGTTTCTTCTTCCTTTCCAAGCCCTTCCCGTTATGATGCCAACGCATCGTCCTCTTATCTGCTACCATTCCTCCGCAACTTGGCCTCCATCCCTTCTTCCCTTCCACCTCTGCGCATCTCCAACAGCGCGCCTGTTACTCCGCCACTCTCATCCCCAACCAACAGAACTCCAAAGATGAGGCCTGACTGGGGGGATTCCCTCTCCAACAGTTCCTCCATGGCCTCCTTCCGCCACCCACTTTTCGCCGCTTCAGCCCCTGCAAGCCCAACTCGTCGCCAACATTTCCATCCTGCCACTATACCCGAATGCGACGAGTCCGACACCTCTACTGTGGATTCCGGCAGATGGGTCAGCTTCCAAACGGTAGCATCACTACCTTCTGCAGCTCCGGCGTCTCCTACCTTCAATCTGGTGAAGCCCATGGTGGCTCAGAATAACTCGCCCCAGGATGACTCCGCCGCAGGGATAGTTTGGGGGCGAGGACCGGAGTTCGAGTTTGAGAGCGGAAGAGTGAAACCATGGGAAGGTGAGAGGATTCATGAAATTGGAGTGGATGATCTGGAGCTGACACTGGGGAGCGGCAAGGCTCGGAATTGAAGGTTGGAAGAACTAAAGATTAGAAAGGAAAAAAGCTCTTTCTTTTGATAGTGTGGGTTTTTTCACTCATCACTGGTTTTCCTTTTCTTGAAGATTTGGTTTTGTTTTGATGCTGTACTGTGTTATGGTTCCGATCTCTCAGGGATCCAGATTAGTTCCAAATTGAAGAAAAGGTGATTGCTGAAGAGCAGACTAATCCCATGGGATAATCTGAGATTTTACATTGGGGGAAACTTGTGATTCCTTTGTAAATGGCTTAGGACTAGAGAGAAGAGAACGAGATGGTAGTAGGGCTGTAGGATGTTAAACTTTCTATTATTAATCCTTGACTCTTCTTTGGCCTTTTCCAAGTGATCATTTTATTTGGGCTTCAAAATTCTAATGTGGAGTTGAGTTATATTTCACTTTTGCTTTGTTTCTTCTGTGAAATTTTTCTGTAAACAGACAAGAATCTCAAACCACTTGAAGTTAGTTGATGATTGA
The DNA here is from genome assembly GCF_013358625.1 of Macadamia integrifolia. Lineage (NCBI taxonomy): Eukaryota > Viridiplantae > Streptophyta > Magnoliopsida > Proteales > Proteaceae > Macadamia > Macadamia integrifolia. The sequence goes on from NC_056559.1 coordinate 8,840,390, forward strand.
GAGGGTTATCTTCTTCTGTAATTAGTTCCTGTTGTCCTCTCTCTCTCTCTCTCTCTCTCTTCTCTCTCTGCCTTTCTTATGGCCCCCCTCTTCTTATTATGATGTCTAAGTCAGTAATGGGTGGGTACCTCCCATTATTGAATTAGAGTCGTAGAGCTAATATTCAGGGCGACATGGGATGGAAAGGTCCATGTGAGTGGGCCATGTTCAAGGATTCAACAGGAATCCCTCTTTAACAGTTTGCATTGAACAAGTACTTCTGTTCTGGTAAAAGTGTTCTTGTGATGGTTTTAAAGGGTAGTTGAATTTAGTATATGGTATCAAGGTAGGGAGATTAGAGGAGAGTGGCTTCTCTGTGTTAACTTCTTATCCATTTAGGGTTACAATAAGCTTTCTATGTTCAGCGGGTCAAAAGAGCATCTTAGAACAGAAAAAGACCTCATTAGGGACCTTCTTTTGTCTCCTTTCCCATGTGATTGTGTTCCCTTTGTTGGGGCATGTGAACCTCTTCCCCCCACTCCAAAAAAACCACCCAACCAACCAAAAAAAAAAAAAAAATCCTCCACTCATGTTGTGCTCCTACCGCTTCTTGTTTGGTTCGAGATAGTTTATTTACACATACCCATATTAAAAAAGGGATTGAGTTTTCTGTCTGTGGCTGCATAGTGTACAGTACCGTTTTCCTATGTCTCTCATACGCAGCTCGGCAGCGATCTTTAAAAAAAAATAGGACAAGAGATTGCTATTGGTTGTGTAGCCCTTGTACTGATGCAAGAACCAACTAAAATGCACACAAGGGAATCAATAACGATGAAGTTTTGTGACTTTACAAAGGCAAGGTGATAATTTCACGCCCTTGATGTCTAGGCATAGGGTTCACAAGGGCATTCTCCACTTCCCCACCCCACTCCCCAACCCCTTAAAAAGGAAAAAAGAAAGCAATCTACTGTTGGGCTGCCACGTCTCACATATTCGTGATGTAACAGCATACCAAATTAAAGGACTCTAATCACCCATCAAGAGGGAACCTTGCATATCCAGTGCTCATGGAAGGGTTTATAAATCATAACTGTAAGGTGCAAAATTATAAATGTACTTCCCAGTAATATGTTGCTCGAGTTGGTTAGCCGATCACCATGAAAGAAGCAGCGCCCAAAAGGGATTTAATTTTGAATACATCCATCAATAGTTCAAGTGGAAGCATGACAATTCAACTACTAAGTTTCGAGCCCACAACATTCTGATCTCTTGATCTTATAGATAATCTTGCATTTAATGCACTTATGAATATAAAAAGATGGCTTTTAACATAAAAAGATTGATAGATAGCACTACGGAGAAAATATGTGCCGCTACTGCCAGTGTATCTCATGGAATGGACCAATTCCATCTACCACTGCAATGTACCAGTTGAATAAAGAGATGTATCATGAATTGGATCATACTCATATTAAAACAAATATAGGCATGTTACTGCTGCTACTTGTCATGGTTTGGTCACATTCCAGATTCACATTAATTGGACTGCATCAATGTCTAGTAGCTGAACAAATCAATAACAATTATATATATATATATATATATATATA
>NC_056559.1:8842664-9000430 GCF_013358625.1 Macadamia integrifolia
TTTTGAGGTCCGGGGGGTGGGGGGGTGGGCTATTTTACTGGATTGTGTTAAATTCATGTTTGGGTCGATTCATTTGCGTTATATTTCGTTTAGACATAACCTGACCCAACCAGTGACCTTTAGTTTGGATGGTCCACAATAGCCTTCCGCAAGTTTCAACTCAGGCTGCTTCTGCTTTGCCACCCTAAGCAATTATTAAAGCATTAAAATGACATGTGGAGAAGTCAGAATGGTCTGAAATTTAATCCGTGTCCACATGATAATGTGGAGAATATGTTCACTGAATTTGGCTGCTAAATTGAACTGTGACTTTGAAGTTATAGCATGGTGTGCTGGAAACTCTTTCAGATTCGGGTGTACCTGAACCTTCACACCCCCCTCTCCACCTTTAATTTTGCATGCTTCTCTACTTACAAAGGTATAAAAATACCAGATATGGCTTTCATCTTCCATGGGTCTGATGGATGTACAAATTAAACATGAGATTCTTGATGGGAGACCTCCCTAAGGGTTTACTTTTTTTGTTCTTTGCTCTTTAAAAGATAATTATCTTTTGCATTTAAATTTGAACTTTTAAGCATTCTTGTTAATTACAATTCAAATACATTAAGGAGATCCTCAGGTTAAGAACATGCAGCAATGCAAAATGGGAAGGAGTTGGGTCAGAATGTGGAAAATATCTTGGCTTTAGTTTTAACTATACCTTAATCATCTGCCTAGCATTCTCCACAACTGCACGAAGTTTTGGTTCTGATAGCAAGGTGCTGCTACTTGCTTTCAGAGCCAGGATCTTCTTCTCAGTGAAATTTGCAACAGATGTGGGGTCATAATTGTCAAAAACTTCCCTGCCAAAATGATTCAAGAAACAGCATCAAAACCCACATCAATGAAGTTATCTTTTTGTTCATCACTCTGCATATTTGTTTTTCTGGCATTGGCATAGTGGTCGATGGTAACATGGCTATAAATCTGATGGAATTATGTACAGTAATTTTCAGTTTGGGATGGATAATGAGAGAGTGGTATACTAAAATCTGGGATGTATTACTTCAACTATGGCAAAGGGGTCTATGTTGACCTAATTCAGGTTGTATTATTTGAAGACTGGAGTCTGGGATGTATTACTTCAACTACACTGATAGACCTCCTAACTTTGTGCAAGACACTTCCCTTAAGTGACACTGCAAACTTGAAGACTTCGCTATGATTTCCATACTTATATAATTTTTACATCAATTCCACAGATGCGATTGTGGGAATATTCTGATGTCACCATTTGGTGAACTCAAGGTCATATTGATGTTAGTATCAGGTTATACTGGGCAGCAGGATAAGCTGCACAGATAGGTTATGCAGCCATGCAACACATCTGCCAGCGCACCAGTCTATCTCACATGGGATCCCAAAGACTGGTCCAGAAAGCTTAGAGAAAAAGTTTCAGCAGGTCCAATAAGTTTGGTCCAAGCCCATTAACATTCAGCTAGTAGAATGTTCCTTTAGTTATTTACTTTAGGGTGAGCTTTCAGTGTTAGTCTTACTTTATTTCTAAGTGTTGGCTTAAATGTCCTTAGAGTCTGGTACTTCAAGTGAGTCATCTAATATTTGGAAATGCACTGTTAGTTTCTCAGTAAGTTGATTAAGAATGACCCAAATTCAACTATCAAGAAAAACATGGGTCCAAAATTGAAAAGGTGTCCTTTTCTGTCTCAGCATATTTACATAAAGAGATCCTTCTCTTTCCTCCTCAAATGGGTCCTTAGTTTTTAGTTGTTTCTTATTTAAATAATTATTCTTTAGGATGCATTAGAAGTTCATGGTTTTTGTTGTCCAAGTTTCTGGGACAAGGCTGAGTCAGACTTTTGGACTGTCCCATACTTTTAAAGCCCCGCTTATAACTAATAGTCATGGTGGAAAGAAATTTCATCAATTATAAGAGATTATTAGGTTATTAAGTTACAAGTACGAGCAATGGGTTCCTGGAGGGCACATCAAGAAAGGCCTTGTTGTATAGCCTAAAAATTTGCCTTGTAGCAGGTCCAATGAGGCTCAAAATTTTCAGACAATTAGACTCCACAGTCCCCTGCTTGCATGTCAAGTTTCCCCAAAATGAATTTGGTCAAATGGCAAATCAAACTATTGAGGATCCAGGACTACCAACAGTGTGCACACCAGTACATGGACTATGAATAGTGTTTATGCCAATTCATTGGAGGTTATATAATTGAATTTGGCTATGAGATTTAATTTAATGTGTAGGCAATCCATACCATAGTTGTCACGGCATCTAGGTAGCCCAAGGCGTTGGAGGGGGCTTGGACGGAAGCCGACAACAAGAAGGTGACCAAGGAACCTGGATGCTAAGGTGTTGCGTTTGCCAACTATGATCCAGACCATGGTTAGAATTGCCACATATGTAATCCCTCCTATATGGGCTGTGCAAAAGACCTGGTGATAAAAAAGAGAAGAAGCTGACCGTTTGCCTATATTGTTATGATCTGAACAACCAATTTGATTCCTTGAAAGTATTAGGGTTGGATATGAAAAGTTATTTATTCATCAAATGTTGATTATAAGAGGGCCTACTGTATTTAAACGTGGTTCTTAGTTCTTACTAAATGGAAAACAGCTTTGGATTTGATCTAATTTTCCACAAAATTTTCCAGTGTGCCCTCCCATTTTATGTGACACCCATTTGGTGTGAGTTATTGATTCCACATTTGTAGGTTAAGTGAATCCTGGCACAGTCTATTCCAAAAATATGGATACAGCCATAGTTCTCAAAGGTGTTGCCTAGGCGTCCAGGTGCCTTGATTGACTAGGTGGTTGCCTTGGTCACCTAGGCGGGGGTGCTTTGGTTGCCTTGTTGGTGTTGTTTTGCATCCAAGCCCTCCAATGCCTTGGGTCTCCTAAACGCCTTGACAACTATGGATGCAACCCTTAACGGGACTAGAACTCAGACCAGTCTCATGAAAACCAGAAGATGTGCCAATCATGTAAGTGGTGATTGGTAAAGTTTTATTTTGGGGGCCCGGGGGGGGGGGTGTAGGGGTTAGAATACAGTTGAAGTTGAACATACCTGAATATGTCTCTCTTGTTAAGAATAGTTGGCCAGCTGAGTTCAGCTAATGCTTCAGATAAAACAAGCATCTCAAATAGCTTCCGGTCGTCATGAACTGGAACTCCCCATTCCTCATCATGGAAAGAAATATAAACCGGGTCTGTAAGGAAAATGTAGAAATAAGTGGAACTCATTGATGGTTAAATATACCTAATTACTAAGCAAACAATTCACATGCTTACTAAGAAAATGCTGCAATAACTTGATAAATAAGGAGAATGAATTGATATCAGTCTCCACTACACCAAAAAGTATGGTTGTGCCATAAATCATAAATTCAAATAAATTAAATCATCAATTGTCCCTGGAAGACAAATCATTTTGGGAACCTTTTGTTTCCTCTTCTATGGTCATTTTTCAACATAAATTGCTCCAGAATAATTTAATTCATGAAAATATGCAATACAAAATGAATGCATATAGAATAGTTTTGTCTAGACAGAAGTGTTAGCAGGTCTCCGAATGTCTGAATTCCAGAAAATGGAGTATCCATTTTGCACAGATTCCTCCTTGACGATGGTCACAGTGTACTCCACCATCTAACATCATCTATTTTCCTTCAGGTAATTTCTGTTGTCATTTCGGTTGTTTATTCTATATCAAGCATCTTGTCAAGTGCTGCAAGGAAATTTTCCAACCTTGCAGTTAAATTAAAAGCAATTGAGCATTAGTGCAGCAATTAAAGCTATCCATCTTTTCCAAGTGAACAGAGAATTAATTGCAATGTCCAATCTAACAGCTGTTTGAACTTGGTCTGAATTAATGTTTTCAGTGAGACAGCAGAATAACAATAGCAACATCCATTTTCATTTCATTTAAGTGGTAGCTCATCCCTAAATACCACAAAAGATCCTTAGCCATCTCTTTTTTTATTTTGGAACCTAAACGAGCAGGTAAGGAGGGGGGGGGTTAATTTTTAGCCATCTGATAGTTTATCTTATTTTAAAAAAAATTTGGTCAGTTTTTGGTTAATAGTGTTAGGCCATCTGACTTCTGAGGAATGTTGTAAAGTAGAAGCTAACATTTACCTATGAGAAGCCTTGACACCCCTTTTGGGTAAAGATGAAGTAGCCAGATCAATCTCATGCCAGGAACTGAACATAACATGTGGCACGCTTGCTGATTAATAAGGCAGAAATGGATTTAAATTCCGGCATAGCCTGAAAACTGCATTAATATATATGTTGTATCGTTTGTTTAGAATTTTTCGCACACAAAGAACATACTACCTTCACACTTAAATTACTCACATAGTTTCTTTGATTCTATTAAATCTAAAACAACACTTAAGCATTGAAGTGAATACATTTTTATTGCTCTTGTGTTCCTTTAATGTTTACATAAAATTATACTGATTTAATAGTGCAAAAGTGTATTAATGCTTCTTTTATTATTTCATCAACCAATATATCCCAGGATTCTACAAGTTCCCAATAAGACCCTAAATTCTACCATATTCTCAGTCCATTTCGTGGATGTTTCCAGCATATTTGCCTAATATTTTCACCAAAACCAACATTTTAACCATTGCCAGTGTTTGTTTGGGTCTCTATCTAAGAACTACTTGTTCTTGGATTAGTTTCTTAGTATCCAATTGGTATATGGCTTATTGTCATGCTTAATCAAGGAAATTATCATAATTGACACCTTTTTCTTTAACCTCAGAAATTGTGGGAAATGTGGTCCAAGGGTGACAAGGTCCACATGGAAACTCATTCAAGTTAAAGCTCTGGGTTAAAATGAGATTTGTGAATTTCTATACATAAAAAATGTTGGGGTTCCACGCAAAAGCAATTATCCCACATCGAATGTGAATAGCTTGACGTCAAGGCATATAAGGACTTGTGCACCCTCTCCTTTTTTTTTTTTGGTAACATGCACGATCTCCTTAACAGCTAGCTTTTAAGGATAAGTTCTACCCAAGTCCCTAACAAAAAAGACATCTCTCAATTTTTGTGTGTTGTAGATATTGTTTTACTTCCTAATACAACAACTAAGGCACCGTTTGATAACGTTTCTGCTGTTTCTGTGTCTAGAAACAGAAGAAACGGCTTTTTACATTTCCGGAAACAAAAATGGATTTTTAGACATTTGATAAACATGTTTCTCGAAATGTTTTTTGCAGACATAATGCCACTAAAAAACTCAATAGTATCATTGGATGCCTAAAAAGGAGAGAGGGTTCGGTTGCCTCTTTTTAGGTTTAAATAGTTGAGAGATTTATCAGGCACAACAGCCCCTTATTTTTTTCCTCAAATTCGTTCCTAGAAACGATGAAACAAGTCCGACTTGTTTCGTCAAAGTCGTTTCTAGAATTGTAAATAGGCATAAATTTTGATTTATGTTTCCAGAAACGGGTGAAACATAGCAACTTTATCCAACACTTTTTAAGTTGTTTCTTCGTTTCTGGGAACAAGAAAACGCAGAAACGGAAGAAACGGAATGTTGTCAAACGGTGTCTAAATAAACACCAAAAAGATAAAATGATACGATTCAAATGGAGAGGAGAAACATGACATGTCATTTGAGGACGTGGCACTATCAACTTGGGCAACGACAGAGGCACGACGTTCTCAGCGACAAAGGAGACGCCCAACGGTCCTGAAGAATTACGTATAAGGGACCACAACATGTGATTTCTAAAATTCTGTTGGGACGAGATCCCATTTTGATACGAACTGTAACGGCCATTTGGCTTTATATAAACAGTAGGGTATTGGGTGTAAGGGTATGCATGATATAAAACTCCTTCATTCTCTCTATTCTTTGGAGGTGGCTAACCTCGAATTAGTCTCTGCGTTTTAGTAGTTTCCATTACCGTCGGTGGCGTGTACTGTTAACTATCATTGGTGCTTTCATTAAGAGGTTTCCATGGCCGACGGTACACGTTTTCAGCACTTGGACGACGTTGTTAAACACTTTGGTGAAACTGCAGAGGCTCACAGTGAGCGTATAGATCACCTTCAAACTACCATCGCCGGCTAGCAACAGTCTTTCGCGGATCTGGCTTTGCGGATGGCGGGCCATGGATGGACGACTCGAGCAGGCCCTGCGACCACCAAATGCTCCACCAGAAGTGCGAGTGTTAGGTTTGTCCACACCGTCTCCTCTGGGTCACCACTACCAGCTCCGGCCAACCTAATCCAGGCGCGCACCGTCCGACTCGACTTTCCACACTTTGATGGAGTTGATCCGAGTGGTTGGATCTTCAAGGCGGAAAGGTTTTTCGATTATCATGGAACTTCTGATGATCAGCGCCTCCTGGTGTCATCCTTCCACATGGACAGCCAGGCACTCCAATGGTTCCAGTGGATGTACAGATCATCTCAGTTCTCTACATGGGCGGTCTTCACCCGAGCGTTAGAACTCCGCTTCAGACCCTTAGAGTTTGATGATCCACAAGCAACTCTCGTTAAACTCATGCAGCCTACTACGGTGGCCGAATACCAATCTCGCTTCAAGACATTCGCAAATTGGATTGATGGGATTCCTCCTTCCTTTCTGGTCAGCTGCCTCATCCCCGGTTTAAGGGGCGACATTCGGAACAAGGTGATGGCATTCCTACCGACCAATATGGCACATGCCGTTGGATTGGCCCGTCTATAGGAGATGAAGTTCCTTAAGGCTTGACGTTCTATATCACGACCTCAGTTCACTTGCCCTACGTTGCTTCCTACACCACAGCCTGCTTCAACGGTGCTCACACTACCTACCCCACCTTCCCGTATACCCATCAAGCGCCTCACACCCACTGAGATGCAACAACGGAGAGAGAAAGGGATCTGTTACAACTGTGACGAAAAATACGCCCCGGGTCACCGTTGCAAAACCCGCCAACTATTTTTATTAGAATATGAAGATGGGGACGAACAAGCTGAACCCCCCGATGGAACGGCCAGTGACGAGTTCTAATAGGCTCCCATCCCAGAGACGGTAACTACTGGTGAACTCTCCTACCACTCCCTAGAGGGAACGCAATCGTCGACTACCTTGCGCCTCACTGGTTACATTAATGGAAAGCCCATTCAGGTCCTGGTCGATGGTGGAAGCACCCACAACTTCATTCAGAGCCGTGTCGCAAAGTATTTAGGCCTGGCAGTGGAAACCACACCTAACATCACAATTATGGTGGGCAGCGGCAGCCGGCTAACTTGCGAAGGATTGGTCCGACAATTACAGGTAAAATTGGTCAACCACCTTATTCAAATTGATGCTTTCATATTACCTCTGTTTGGCGCAAATATGGTTTTGGAAGTTCAATGGTTAGCGCAACTTGGGCCCGTGCAATTTGATTATAGTAAGATGACGCTGGAGTTCCATGATGAAGGGCGATGTGTCACCTTGGTGGGCGATGCCTCACGTGGGCCTATGGAGCTGCAATACCATAGTGTCCGACGGGTGCTCAACACAGGGGCAGTCGCAGCTCTGTTCTAGCTGGGGTTGCAATCTATGGAGCAGGATCAAAATGGGGACAGCAATATGGAAATCAAATCCCTGCTTGGAACATATGAGTCGGTCTTCGCAGAACCTCCAGGACTACCACCCCCAAGGCCTTAAGATCACTCAATTCATCTACAACCAGGCACATCACCCGTCAATGTTCGGCCCTATCGTTACCCTCAGTTCCAAAAGATAGAGATAGAGTGTTTGGTTTCTGAGACGTTAATGACAGGAATCATTCGACCGAGCACCCGGTCCTTCTGGTCAACATTTTTCTCAAGCATAGATGCTCATATCCAAACTTCTATATTTCTGATGGGAAATTAAGGCTCTATTTATAGAGCAACTTACAACATTGGATTACAACATTGGATCCAATACTAATGGACCCTACACACATAATTACAAAGCATACTCGTGGCAATACTCGTGGACCCTACACACATTATTACAATGCATCATTAACAAAAGACAACACATAACCCAAGATGATAAGATGCATTATTATGTGGGACCGACCACTAACTGCTATCAGTACTGTCGGAGCTACTGGCTGGGTAGAAGTTGGTAGTATCAATTAACCAGTCATTGTAAGCATCGAGTAGCTGTTCAACACGTGGTTCAGTGAGCTTGCCTGTTTGATGGAGTTCCCATGCAGCATCAAGTCGAAGGAGTAGTGGAGCTGGAACTTGACTTGGGAGGATGTCATTAGTAGTGCACATAGTAGCCAAGAAAGATCTCCATTCATTCCTATGCTGAATCCGAGTGGTAAAGAGGCCATAAGGCCTGACGTTTAACACATGAAAATCAGGCATGTAATGGATGTAATGGCAGGGTTGTTGATTTTCGATGGCTTGGTGGATGAGAGGAGGTCGGTGGAAGAGGATGGTAATGTGATGTTGGTTTGGATGTTCTTCTATGGTTTCTAAGAGATGAGAGGAGAAGAGGTTGAACCAATGGTTTATGGGAGCAAAAAGTTGTAGGAAGGCAAGGATTGTGAGATTGGGTCGAGGAACACCTCGGTTGAGAAACATCCAACGGGAGGTAAACCAATGGATAATGCTTAGGGGAAGGCTTAGAGCAATAATGTAGGCTGAGCAGAGGTGCCAAAAGATACATTTGTAGATAATGGGAAGGTCTTGAAGTTCAAATAAGGTGGTGAAGGCAAATAAGGTTAGGAAAGGGTAGTCTGGGTGAAAAGAAAGTCCAGGGAAGAGTAATCCTTCTCGTCGAAGAGCGACTTCGAGGAGTTGGATTGATGTGGTTTTGCTATAAGAAATGACTCTTCTCAGAGTTAGATCTTGTAGTATTTCAAATGGGAGGTTTGGTGGAAGAGAACAACAAAGGTTATAGCCAGGTGGTGGAGGTTGAGATTGAGAGGTTGAGGCTCCAGGGGTTATAGGGAAAAGTAGGGGTATGACACAAAAGTTGAGGTAGGTCGGGAGAGAAAATCTGTCAAAATATTTTCTTTTCCTTTGATGTTTTTGACATCAAATAACCACTGGGAAAACCACTAAGCCCATCAGAGAATTTGTGCATAAGAAAGGATCTTTTACCAAAATTCAAGCATGCGGGAAAGCTTGACATGTCGAGTTCGACAAGGAACTTGTGGCCAATTAGATGAAATTGTAATTTTTCTATGCCACGCTTGACTGCGAGGATTTCCTTAAAGGTAGAGTGATAATGAGCTTCAGAGGGTTTGAAAGATCCACTCTTGTAACCACAGACAGTCCTTTTGGTGGCTGGATTCTGTTCTTCAAGGAGAATCGCACCCCAGTGGGTGTCACTGGCATCTGTTTGTAAAATTCTTTTTCCAGTAGAGGGGATCTGGAGAGTGGGGAGAGTCTCAAAGAGTTTCTTTAGAGCTTGAACTGCTATAGTGTGATCAGAAGACCATGGAGGAGCTTTTTTACGCAAAAGCTGGTGAAGCAATGAGGTGTGCTTGATCTGCTGAGGAAGAAACTTTGTTATGTAATTGACTATCCCAAGAAATTGTTGAACTTGATTTTTTGTTAGATGACCATCTAAAAATAACTAAAAAGAAGTTGCTATATGAGTTTGCAGTTTATATTGTTCGTAGGAGATAGTTACTCTGAGAAAATCAATGGTGGGGATGCCAATTTGCATCTTCTTAAGAGAAAGCATAAGACCATAATCTTGAACAATCTTATAAAATTGTTGAAGAAGTCGAAGATGATCTGTTTCATTCTTAGAGAAAAGGAGAATATCATCAATATATATAAGAGCATGGTCTTGGATGGGGGCAAAGATCTTCATCATGGCTCTCTGGAAGATTGATGGGACTGTCTTCAGGCCAAAGGCATTACTGTCCATTGCAGATGGTAGCCTGGAACACAAAAGACTATTTTTGGTCTATCTTCGGGGACTATCCCAAGTTGTCAAAAACCTGCTTTGAGATCAAACTTGAAGAAGATATTGGCATAGGCCAACTGGAGGAGTAAGGCTGGGCGAGTTGGAAGTGGGAACTTATCATCAGCCAAAAAGAAGTTTAAAGGCCGATAATTAATCACCATTCTTAATTTGCCATGAACCTGTTCTGCTCTTTTGTTGACATAAAATGCTTAGCATGCCCATGGGGAGAGAGTGGGTTCTAGAAGACCTTGAGACTGTAATTATTAAATCTCTTGGACTGCCAGAGAAAGATGTTCTGGATTCATGCCTGGATGGCTGGTTTTTGTTGGATTAACATCTTCATTTTTCTTGAAAGGAAGTGTGATAAAGAAGTCAGGGTTCTGCCATTAAGGATGTGAGCATTTTGTGAGAAATTTTGTATAAGATTCTGCACATGATGTTGAAAGGATATATGCCTTGAATTCTTCGAACATAAATGGTCCTACAAAAAAGAGGTTAGAAATAGGAGATCAGGGAAGAAGTTGTTGTTTATACACAAGGCCATGAGGAGTCCATCTGAGGGGGAAATGACTGAGGACATCAAAACCTATGATGAGGTCTTTTCCTGGGAAATGGGTTCCTAAGACTATATGGGTGAAAGACAGGGTAGGAAGAAGCTGGATTTTAATGGGATGTTTAGACACTAGGTTGATATAGAAAATTTCACCATTAATTACAAGAAATGGTATAGGGGGATCCTGAGTCTTCCAAATGGATTTAGGAAGGACTTTTGGATTCATAATAGTGGTAGCAGCTCCTGTGTCTAGGAAAGCTATGATTTTTATGGGTTTGGCATAAGGTTCTGGAATTATTTGGACAAAAACATGTGGGAGAGTGATTATTTGGCATGGAAAAGGAGAGGGTTGTAAGCTTGTTTGGGAAGGAGAGATAAAAGGAATAACCTGGTAGAGAGGATCAGATTCCTCGAACTCAGAGAGAGAAGAGTCTGGGTCTAAGTCTGATACTAGGAAATCTATGGCAAAAAGAGAAAGATCTGTGGGTGATTCATCAAGGGAATACAAAGATTCCAAGTCTGCATCTTGAAGATCTTCATGGTGAAGAGAAGATAGCATATGCATGACCTTGTCTTTCTTACGAGACAGGGGACAATTTTTTGCAAAATGTCCTTCTTTTCCATAGACATAACAAGAAGTAGACTTGTTCTTTCCTCTGAATTGCTTTTTCCGAAGAAATCTCCACTTTTTCTTAAACTTTGGGGAGCGGAGGGAGAACTTCTTGGTAAGTTTTCTTTTCTGATGAGAGAAAGGTGGAAACCTTCTGTGATAAGAAGACCTCTTAATAGAATAATCACAGGATTTGTCACCTTTACACTTGATCTTGAGGTAAGAGGTATGACAGGCAGAGGAGACCTTATCAGATCTGTCTTGCAAATCCTTCCAAAATTTTTTGATGTTGCAGAGTTTGTTAAGGGTAGTAAGAGCATAGCTGTAGAGAGAACCAATAGTACATGATGCTAGTGGAATATTCTGGTTCCTCAAAAACTACTGTGTATCTGCACCAAGGGGTTCTAGAAGAGAATTCAGGAAGACTTGTTTGAGATTTTCATCATCAATACCGCCAATTTTATGGAAGCGGTCAGTCATTCTTAAGAAATGTTTGTCAAGATCTGATCTGTTTAATGAACAGCACTTCATTTAAAGGAATTCGTCATGGGCTTTTGATAAATCATTAGAAACTGGGCCAAGAAACTCTTGATAGAGAGTGGTAATAAACTGACTTTCTGTGAGCTGAACTAGTTGAAGTTGTTTGTAAGGGTCAAGAGCTAAATACCATTCTCTGAGTTTTCCTTAGAGTCTTGCAACAAATTTAGACAAGACTGTGATGGTGGAGGCACCTTTATGAAGTAGTTCTACATTGATCCATGCATGAAAATATGCAATTCTTGATGCCTATTTAGGAACAGGGATATCATCAAGGGTGAAAAACTGTTTAGGGTCCTAGTTTTGGTATGGGGTATATGGTGTAGGTGGAACAGGATTAGGTCTAGGCGGTTCTTCAGGATTTTGGATTTCAGGGTCATCATCCATTTATGAAACATGAGGAGCAGTAGGGCGAGGACCATCATTCATGAATGAGGGAAGAGGATCTGTAATGGTAAGGTTTGTACAGTACTCAGATAAAGCATTTTATGAGGGGGTAACAATGGTGTGGATGGTTTTAGGTGGTTGAGTGGTTGCAGGTGTAGATGGGGGAGGAGTAGTCTAAGGAATGCGTGGTATTATTGGTACTGGAGGTGGCGGTAGTGGGTAAGGAACGGGCATAGGGTAAGATGTAAAAGGAGGAGGTGCTGGTAGGGCATCTGCAAATTCTTTTTCATAATCATCACTAAGATCCATAAGTGCCATGGCACTTGTCCATGCTGGAGGAAGTCTACCACGGGGCCGACCTCTAGTAGCTCTTGTTCTTTTAGGAAGAGAACGTTGTTGTCGTTGGAGTTCTTTGAGTTTTTCAATAGGAAAAGTCCTTGGAGAGAAGACAACAGGTGGAACAGGAGAGGCATATATAGCAAAATGATCTTGTGGAATGAAGCTTGGAACTGTAACTGGAAGTGGTTGTTGTTTGCTTGTTGCATAAGAAGGAGGTTGTGGCCGTTGTAAGCTTTGAATTTGAGCTTCGAGATAATAGAGATGCTTTTCCTTTTGTCCAATAAGGGCAAAAGTAGCAGTGGTATCTACGACACTAGAAGCAATTCCAGTAAGTTCTACTGTATTTGATCAATTTCTCGACTGAGAGATTGTAGAAGATGATCATGATGGGTCAAAGTGCCATGGGTTTGTTGTGTTTGGGCTAGAATCCTTTCAAGGTATTGGTTTTAAATAGTGGCATTTTCTGCTTACCCATTCAAAGCTGCCTCTGCTAGAGAAATTTCTGAAGATTGACCCGTAGCACGGATCGGAGGTTTTACCTTCCAAATATGGCAAATACCATGAACATCTGGGCCAGAGTCACTGGGTCCTAGAAAGTTCTTGAGGGGTGAAGAAGAGGAAGATCCTGGAGTGTATATACAATAGGGAGGAATTACCGGAGGAGGAAAATTTGGTTTAGGTGGAGGTTTGCAAGTAGGGGGAGAAGGATGGGGTGTAACCTTAATCTCTCCATACTTAACAAAGAAAGGGTATTTGGATTCATTACTAAAAGGACCGATAGAGGGATCTCCTGCCTCATATCGTTCTTAGAGGATATGTTGGGAAGACTTTCGCCTAGAAGAACGACGTGAAGGAGGGTGTCATCCTCAGAAACTTGTAGGCAAGAATCACAGTCACAGAGGTCGAAATATTTATGACCAGTAACGGGATCTTGAAAGAAATAGATTGGGTCTCCTTTTGAATCAAAAGATTTGATAGGAATTTTTTCTTGAATCATACCAAAAGAGGTTAGGAAAGGAGAAGGACGGGTTTGAGGCTTTGGAGGAGGAAACCGGATTTCTACTTCACCATTGGGGTGTCTGACATATTCTAGATCTGTAGACTGGACTGGTTTTGGAGGGGTTTGTGGTTGAGAAATAGAGACCTGTTGTTCATAGGTTGTAACCCAAGAAGAGGGAAGGAGGCGAAGGAGTTCATCTCGAGAAATCTGTCATGGGACATAGGTACAGCAAGGGACTTGGTTAGAGTCCATTGTTGTGAACAAAGCATCTTCTGAATGGCCTGTAAGAAGATCAAAAGCATGATTTTGTAATCGATAGGCCATATGGTAATGTAAAGTAGCAACCTTGGCAATGGCAATTTGGGGAACACCAGTAATTTGGATCTGAAATTTGAGAGCAGTGGGGAGAAGAGGATCTGACAGTGGAATGTTAAAATTAGGATACAGAGTTAAGAACAATATTCCTGCATTTAGGGTTGTTTGAATAGTAATGATTACGGCATATTGATACCGCAAAAATTGACTATCGAGAAGGGCTACCCGAGAGACCACTGGGAGTCCTTTTCTGCCATGGAAGGAGAGAGCAAACTTGATAGATCCAAGATGGAGGTGAGTATAACCTTACTGGATCCACTAAGGGATTAACTCTAGAGGTATCTCAAGGGTGAAGAGTTGTTCTATTTTAGTAATAGGGATCTGGAATTGATCAAAGCGAGAAACTTGAACCAATTTTTTCAGGGGTGGAGTCTTCTTAGGTTTAAGAAGGGTTGTCCATTTTGAAGGAGTTGAGGTCTTTGGGAAGACAGTGTATGGATTCAGAAGTGGAGTAGGAGTAACAGGAAGAACTTGATCATCAAGAACATAAGAAAGTTCATAAAGATAATCTAAAGAAGATGAAGAAGAGGAACGAGATGAAGAAGAACGTAGTGGAGAAGAAAAGAGAGAGGAAGAGGGTGAAACCATAAGAAATTAAAGGAAAATGATTGGTAAACTCCAAATCTAAACTATCACCACTCATAGGAGAAACTGAAGTAGGTAAAGACACAGCTTGTCGAGGCCGAACAAAAACCCCCTTATCATAGTACCTAACTGCAGAGCAACCCGAGCCAAAAAGGGCACTAAACGGCATCCTGAGCCTAAAATCCCACCACGCTCAAGGGTCTTTTTTTGTCAGAAGGAACCATAAGCAGGGATTAATTGCAAAAGGGCATGGCCTAAACTGTATCCTTAGCTACAACAGGTTCAATCCGAATGAGAGTGATAGCCGGAGAAGGAGAAGAAACTTGCTGGCTCTGATACCATTTCTAAAGCACAGATGCTCATATCCAAACTTCTATATTTCTGATGGGAAATTAAGGCTCTATTTATAGAGCAACTTACAACATTGGATAGGATAATTGCTCTAAGCGGACAATTTTTGTAGCAAGGAGAAGTATTTTTGAGAATGTTTTGATTGCTCATAAAGATTTCCATCATATGAAGCACTTGAAGAAAGAAAATAATTATCATTTGGCGGTGAAGCTTAATTTGAGGAAAACCTATGATAGAATTGAGTGAAACTTCTTATCCAGTATTTTAGTGAAGATGGGACTTTGCAAAAAATGGTGCATATTCTCCACCAATGTGTAAGCTCTGTCTCCTACTCCTTCCTCTTTAATGGAGTGCAAAAAGGATACATAAAGCCTTTGAGAGGATTAAGGAAAGGTGACCCTTTATCCCCTAGCCTGTTCGTGTTATGCTCAAAATGTCGGACATCTCTAATTGCTGGTGCTATTGATAATGGAAGTTTTAGGTGAATGAGAATTAAACCAAATAGCCCGCATTTGACTCATTCCTTCTTCGTTGATGACTGCCTTGTTTTTCTCGAAGTGAACCATAGCTCCCTCAGAAGCCTCAGAGATATCCTTCATCTTTATTATGGAGCCTCTAGTCAAGCTATAAATGGTCAAAAATCTTCTACATCCTTCTCCACAAATACCCCCATAAGACTTTGTCATATTTATGCTAGAATTATTCGGGTGGATGGGTTGGTGAATCTTGGTATTTACCTTGGTCTTCGTTCGGAGATTACGAAAAATAAGAAAGCAGTTTTCCAACATATCAAGGACAGAACTATTAGCAAGATTGCAGGGTGGAAGGAGAAGCTCTTATCACTTGCTGAGAAAGAGGTATTGATTGAGTATGTGATTGTAGCCTCCCCTTCCTATCACATGTCTCATTTCAAGCACCCACATAGCCTATTTGATGATATTGGTAAGGTTAGCTGCAACTTCTTATAGGACCAAACAAAAGATGAGAAGGTTCATCGGGTAGGGAAAGATTACTTTAGGCTTCCAAAGCTATATGGTGGGCTCGGTATTAAGGACCTAAATATAAAAAACCAAACTTTGTTGGCAACAAAAAAAAAAGGGTGTCAAATAATCACGAACAGTGAGTCTCTCTGGGCATCGCTTGTTCGGAGCATTTATTTCCCCTATTACTCTTTTCTTGAGACCCAAGTGGGAAGCAAACCCTCTTGGGAGTGGAGAATTATCCTACATAGGGAGCTATTGGAGAAAGGTCTCCTTTGGATTGTGAGAAATTGTAGTTCTATCCAACGTTCGAAATTTCGTTTCATTTCGATGCTTTGGTGGGTTCAAAAACACCAAAATACCAAAATTTCGGCGAGATTTCACCGAGATAGTGTATTTTTTTTGTTTCGGCTGACTATTTTGGTGGTCAAATGGCCACATTTTGACATGAAACTTGGTGGGTAGCTTATTTTAAGGTTAATAAACATGCTTAGAACATAAAAAAAAAAAAAAATTGCAAAAATATTAGAACATGACATTGTTTTAGAGTTATACCTTTGTTTGGCAGCAACCGTCGAACTGTTCTAGAAATTTTACCAACATGTATTTATATAGTATTTAAAAAAAATAGTTTTGGAGAAAAAAACTACTTTACCTTTCCTAAGCTTTGAATGTGTAGATCTTCTTGTAGGAGTCCTATGGAAGTCAAAATGTGTGATGATGTGGCTAATTAGAGCCTTGTTGGAGTGTTTTTTCTTCAAAATATGCAAATAGAACCGAAACCACCAAGACAGGCGAGACAGAGTCGACGAGATACCGAAACGATACCTAAATTTCAACTCTGTTTCAACGAAATATTGTATTTATAAGGCATGGAATGTATCATTTCGACGAGATACCAAAATACCGAAATTTTGGCTGAGATTTCGAACTATGGTTCTATCCCCCCCCCTCCACCTCCAAAAGATCCTTGCTTTAGAGGGTGTTAGACTCCATCTCCCTAACCCTCCAGGGTGTCCTTATTTTTAGGTGTCAGAGCTCATGGATGCGCATGCTAAGTGGAACCTGAAAAAACTGGGTAGAAATCATCTGAAATTCTCATCTCGTACAATTCCATACAATACCCCCTACAGAGGTCAGCACGTGGACAAAGAGAGACGGACGGCTCAGATTAGTTCTCCATTGAAACAACCCAAAACCAGTGGTTGTCACTCAAACCCAACCTACTATGTAAGAAAACCGAACCGGTTCAATTTTTGAATTAAAACCTAAGATATTAAACCCTCTTCCCTCCCTTGACTCTCACTGTTACGTTTCTCTCCCTCTCTGCCCTAACTCTCTCTTCCCCAGATCGCTCCTCACTGCGAAGCTTGCTACTCACGAAGGTGCTATGCTCACTCGCTCGAAGCTCCCTGCTCACTCGCTCAAGTC
The DNA here is from genome assembly GCF_013358625.1 of Macadamia integrifolia. Taxonomy (NCBI): domain Eukaryota; kingdom Viridiplantae; phylum Streptophyta; class Magnoliopsida; order Proteales; family Proteaceae; genus Macadamia; species Macadamia integrifolia. Next base: position 8,859,744 of record NC_056559.1, read on the forward strand.
TCATAAGGGCTGGGTTTGATTTCTTTGACCCGAAGCTCTATCTCTGGTGTCCTTTTTTATGTTCCCTTTATCAAACCAATCTTCTCCTGGAGGTCCTAGCCTTAGCTCCAACTTCTTATCCTTTGAAGCTCCAAATCTAGCTTCATCTCTTCTCACAACCCACTCACTTTCATTAGGAATCATATCATGAAAATGAGGATTATACAGCTCTCGGTTCCCAGAAGAAACCTCCATTTTTTCTTCCTTGGAAAAGAAACAAAAATTGAAGAAACCCATAAGGGAAAACCAGAAGTTCAATTCCAACTTTCACCTCAAGGAAGTTGAGAGACGAGAAGGGAAAGTAAAAATTTTGGTGGGAAAATGACAAAGAAACCAAACACCAAAGTCACCAATCAGCTATAAGCATTCAAACAGGAAAAACATCTAACAACCCAAATGAAAGCAGAAGAAGAAGAAGATCAAAACCCCCAACAAATCATCACCACATACCTCCTTCACCAAAGCTCCAAAACATCAAAGCCCAGTCTCTCCTGCCTATGACCCCAAACCGAAACAAAGACCCAGAGAAGAAAACCCAGAACCCAATTTCACAACTCAAGACAAAACTAACCTAGACAAGGAAAACCAGTAAAAAAGACAAGTGCTAGGACTCTGATTTCTTTCGTTTTTATTTCAGGATGCCTTGCTGAAAACCTGAAATTATAGACAAATCCTATCGAGTAGGAGAGGTTCAGAGAGGACTACAAGAATAGAGAGAGGGTCATGAAGCGATTAAAAAGAGGCAAATAAAAGTGGAGAAACGCAGAAAGATTCCTTCGAGCGAGTGAACAGAGCAGCTTCGTGAGCAGCAAGCTTCGCTTTGAGTGAGGAGCGATTTGGGGATCTCTTTGTTTAGTGAGCAGGGAGCTTCGCGCGAGGATTGAAGGTGATGCACCTTCGTGAGCACAATCCTTGGTGGGTATCCCATCCTTGGTGAGCAGTGAGCAGTGAGCGGAGGGAAGAGAGAGTTAGGGCAGAGAGGGAGAGAGAGAGAGGGAAGAGGGTTTAATTTCCGGTTTGGTTTTCTTACCTGGTACGATTCGGTTTAAATGACAACCACTGGTTTGAGGTTGTTTCAATGAGGATTTAATCTGATCCGTCCGTCTCTCTTTGTCCACGTGTCAGTCATTTAAGGTGGAATTGTATGGAATTGTACAAGATGAGAATTTCAGACGATTTCTACCCGAAAAAACTGAGGAAATATTTCCTCATTGTATTTTACATGTTCTTATTAGCTCAGGAGGAGGCCATGATAGGTTATGTTGGGACCAACTCCTAACGTTGTGTTCTCGGTCAAGTCAACATATAGATTGGTAAGTCAAAGTTCTCGGTGTGTTTCCAAATTTACGACCAAAGCATCGGCTACCCCAAAAGAGGTTTGAAAAATCATTTGGGAAAGGTGAAATCCTTTATGTGGAAGGCGTGTTTGGGTGTATCTGCAGTTTGAGTTAACCTGAAGAGGTGGTGGATTGTGGAGTCTTAACATCTGTGAGGGATGTGGTGTTGAAGCTGAATCGATGGAGCATGCATTCCTGGAATGTCCGTTGGCCAAGAAGGCCTGGTTTGCTTCGCCTGTGTCTCTGAGAGTTGATGCCTTTCCTGGGCTCCCCCTTTCAGAGTGGTTTTTGCTTCCTGTGCTATGATTCTCTGAGAAATTTGGAAAGGCAGGTAATGATCAATGCTTCAAATCGTCGATCCCCACCTTTCATGACTGGATGGCTTCAGTTAACAAGTCAGCTGAAGAGGTTATTTCCCTGATTACCTCTTCTTCATGCTCTGTGGAAAGTTTGGACCAGCACTTAAGGCCCTCCCCCACCCCGCCGACGACTCTTTCTCCAGTTTCTCAGATGCGGCGACTTTTGCTCGGCCCAAGGCCTTGGGATTGGGTGTGTTATTCTAAATCCAGAGGGTAGCATGAGTGTGATTGCATCGGATCACCTTACTCTTGCTCCGGCAATCGTGAGCGAAGCTCTAGCAATTAGATTGGCCATGCAGTCTGCTCAGAGGTTGATAAATCTCCAAGCTTCTATCTTTTCTAATTGCCTTACTCTCATCAAGAGTTTGGTTCAGTCCCTCTCTCACTCTTCTTCTATTGCTTGCATTGTCCACGATATTCTCTTGCTGAAATCTTCTCTCTGTGTAATTGTGTTTATATCAATAGAGTCCAGAATGCAATGGCCCACACTGTTGCTAACTGGGCTCTTTCCTATCCTCGCAGTGGTTCACGGTTGTCACCTTGTCTGGAGGAGATCATGAGCATTGTATTCCTTTTTTTACCCATCAAGGAGAATGAAGTTGTTGGTACCCCAAAAAAACAAAAAAATGATGTGGAAGCAAACATTGTGAATTATAGCAATTTGAATTTCCTTCAAACGACAATGGAAGCTGGCATGGCTTCTCCAAACTAGATGCCCAATTAACCTCCCTAGTCCCTACCATGTTCAACTTCAGTTCCCTGTAAAGTATCCTTAAATTTCTCCCTCCTGGCCGCTACTCTATTGAATCCAACTATCCTGTCCCTCGAGTCTCTAGAGATCTCAGCAACTTTGGTTGATTTGATTCACAGGACTTCCATACTGGGCAAACAGCTTTGCACATAGGTTTTGAATCACGATTTGACATGTACTACTACCAAGGGAGAATGGGAAACAGAGCCTGGTGGAACAACGTTTCATACGCTTCTGAGTATCTTAGTCCAAAAATCATACACAACCCAAGCATTAACAATTACTCAACATCTGTTGCAATCCCATCAGTCATGGTGGGGCTGATCCTACATTGATTTCTCAAGAGAATTAATATGGATTGATAAGGCCTTAAGTTCCCTCACTTTGTAAACCAGTTTATGGGGTTAAGTTTTTCCAAGTCCGTATCAACATCCTTGTATAAAAAAAATAAAAAATAATAATTACTCAACATTGGCATGCACTTGGATTGGATACCAAACAACCCCTTTTCCAGTTGGTCTCATAGTGAATTCTTTAATAAAGACCCATGGCCTAGCACAAAAATGGGTAACAATCCGTATCATCTGGAATCGTTAGACTAAACCCTCGAAAAAGAAAGGCATGAAAAAGTCTACAACATAATGTATAGAGGTGAGTGCAAGATAGTTTCTTGATGCTTCATAGGAGTTCAAATCTCAGAGGCCAAAGAGGATTCAACAGATAAACTCAGCGATAACTAGTCATTCTCCTCCAAAACTAGGATCAAGAATTCGTACTTGATATTCTCCTCAGCAATTTATACATACCGAACACATTCTTGTCCCACCATTGATATGGAATGAAGAATGACCTGTACATAGGAGGTGAGAGCTCCCTGTCCAGATATGGTAAAGAGGCTGCAACCTGGATTTTATACAATTTCATCATAAACATCAGACATTATAATGAAGATGAAAAACATCCAATCTAATAAGAAAAAATAATCCATTCCCCTAATCTTACCTCCCATATTGACATGTCACTTCCACGTGAAGGGTATGGCCGTTGAAGTTCCAATTCAACAAGAAAAGTGCATGCTTCAAGGTCTCTTAGCTGCAAAAGAGATTTGAATGAGGATCCTTTGGGGGAAAATCTTAAAAAACATTAAAAGGAAACATTATCTGAGTTGAAGCAATGGAGGGTGTAGGACTCTTTCAGATCAAGGATAATTACATATTGCTCATCAGATGCTACATTCTTGTTATTGAAATAACGTAGTGCAGCTGCTGTCCCACCCAAGGAAGAATTGAATGGGAGTGGAAGGAGCCCCCGGAACCCATCATCTATCCATCGAACTTCACTCACATAATCAGGAATGAAAAAGGAAGAAGGGAATCGATGCCATTCACTTCCAACACAGACCACAGCACCTGCAAGATAAATATCAGATCCGGAAAAGAAATAATAATTCCAATATTTCAATTTCCCAATTATTTCCAGAGACCAATTCTCACCTGATCCAGCATCGTCATGATGTTCCAAGTGTTTGTATATCTCAATAGGTGCAGAATAACCATGAATAAGAGAAAATGTCCGACTATGAGAAGCACATAATATGAGGCTCAGGGCCACAGGTCTAAGTATTTTGGCAATCTACTAGGAATGAGCAGAAGTGGACCATTATTAGTGAAAGTTTATTAGAGTTGGAAAAACATTTTGAGATAGGAGGAACTTGCCTTGATAAGGAAAGCATTAGCATTAGGGTCATACTTGTCCCTGAATAGATCTGGAAAACTCTCAATGACAGCCGAAGCAGCAACGCAAACAAGCGGGTATATTGGATAAAGGAACCTGAAACCGAATGATAAATGCTAAAAGTCATCACTTGCATCACTCCCCAACATTCACCGCAGCCATACCATGTTCACAATTTTGGGATCACCATCAGAACCTGAATAGGTTCTCAAAATAAAATTTTTTACATTTTCTCATGAACAGGTCTCAAATCCAAGTGCTGTTTAAACTAAAACGTGCTCTATGTTCACCAGTACAGGATGAGGTTAAGAAGGGTTGTAATGATTATGCTCAATTGCTGAACATTAGCCACAGAAGTCACTATTTGTAATATTAAGTACAAATATTTTGACAAACATGATTGACACTTTATTTTAACCCTCTTAACATTTCAAGAAAGAATATTATGTATAATCCCTTAGGCATAAGTTCCCCTGGTCTGGCAGATAGAAACAGATACCTGGTAGAGTGCACCTATTTATGCCCCTTGGGAAGGTGGCCATTCTGACTACGTATAAAGAAAACATAGTCTGGATTAGCCACGTGAGCCTAATTCAATCAAAAAACCTCCCTTGTACTGGTATATGCACCCCATGTATGTCCATCATAGTTGTCAAGGCGTTGCCAAGGCGACGACTTGGCGTCCAGGCGGTTTACTTGGGGCCTAGGCAATAGTCGCCTTGTTGCACTACATGTTGCCTTGTGTTTTGGCACTTATTTATGCCAAATATCATTTAAGTAAATAACATTTATTCACAAATAAGCAAATACCTCATATTTGAATCCAATAAAAATAGTTTAAAAATCAAATTCCAAAATGATAAAAAGTCAACCCCCTAGTCCAAGAACAAAAACTAGATTTTGATTGTACGGGCGATTTTCAACTTTTAAATGCTGGGGTTTTTCTCAATTATGAAAATTTTATAAATCTTATCATGTTAAAATATTGCTAAAAACCAAAAGTCTGGTAAAATAATCTTTTGTTTTGATATCCATAAAATTTTTTTCATTCAGAAGATTTTAACAGCATTCGCGCACTTTAAAATAAGTTTGACCAGAACATAACTTTGTCATTACAACTCAGATTTATGTAATCTTAGACTTGTTGAAAAGCTTACTTTATGTTATACTTAATACAAAAGCCTCATGTAAAAATAAAATCATTTGACCTGTCAAACTTATTATAGAACAAGAGCATTAATCAAAATGTTGATTTTTTATGATTTAATGGGGCATAATGTTGATTTTTAATGACTTGATGTAACTTAATGTTGATTTTTTATGATATAAGATATATGTAGCTTACTAAATAATGTTAGAAAATATGGAAAATAAAAATAACATTTAGTTGCCTTGTTCGCCTTAAGGCGGGCGCCCTCTCGCCTAAGCACTTAGACAGCCTTCCAATGCCTTGGTTCGCCTTGGCACCATGACAACTACGATTTCCATACATGTTTACTGTATCCCAACCACAATTGGATCCCTCCTAATTATTCAATGTTTTGTTTTGCCACTTGGCAAACTCCAATTGGGCTGAAACTTGACTTTGGAGCCTACTTGACCACAAAATTACAGCCCCATCCAACCAGCCATGTGGCAAAAATAGATGTGCAGATCAGGAATCTGTTTTTAATCCATCAGATCAGGAATCCCATGACCTACATTTAAATCCTTTTTTCGCTTTTCAAACACAAAATTTCAGTACCACCAAGTCTTGAAATCTATTTACATATAAGCAAGTAAATACAGCTCGGTTTAAAGTCCAATTTTCACGTCAATAAATTTCACAGAATGCGCCAAAAATTCTGCAAAAAGACTTCAAACAGAAACAATTTAGATTCAAAATAGGAGTGGCAGCTATCACAGTTTTCAGAAGGCTTTGCCCATAATTACGAAGCGAATGCTACATTATAGTTGTTAATATCATGCATATTTTTAGTTTGTAAGTCTACGAAGTCGCAAGAAACTGTGATACATGGACCCTTTCACTTATCCAAAGTACCCATGCCAGACTTGATGGGATAAGAAAATGGGTCGTACCCTCCAGATATGGCCACAATGTTCTATTTTAATTCATTCTGGATACGTTCATATCCACTAATTGCAGTCTTGCATAGTACAGAACATAAATTGTGGACTTATATTATCACGTCCATTCCGTTGAACTTCACAGTAATAGAATTTTCATATACTATTACATTTTGAGTTCTAAATATAATGTTGAAAGTATCTCTACCCTTGTAGTGGAAAATGTATCTATACCCACCAACTTGTAAAAGGATCTTATTCAAGAAAGGAAGGAGAGAACTTCCCTAGGAGGGACATACATGCCTTCATAAGAAAAAGGTATTACAAAAGATCCCTAATGCAATCCCTGGTTCTGAAATACTTAAATTCGGATCACTATAGGCCCACAAGTGAAAAATAACTCTAATAAAAATGAGTTGTGGCAGTTTCGTAAATATTCAGAACAGTTAGAACCCTTTAAATATGTGAACAGAATCTGATCATAGAAGAGTAATTAATTTAAGGGAAAAATCTGGACATGCCACCCATGTGCCACACACTAGCAGGAGCTGTGTCTCTCTCTCTCTCTCTTTCCCCCTTTGAATTTAACCCATCCCAGGCCCCACTGGTGCCGCCTGCTAGCGTGCAGGTGGTGTGCCCATACCTCTCCCTTAATTTAAAGGAAAAGGACAAGAAGATTGAATTTCAGTAAATAATGGCAGAAGTTAAAACATAATTCATAATTTAATGTAGTTTTGAAAGAAAATCAGTTCTGGCAGTATTTAACAAACAATACCTAGAGTTTTTACTTGAGAGTGAATGCTTTTGAAATTTCAGAATTTAAGAGGAAGGAGTGATAGTACAACAGGGACTACAAGAAGAGAGTTCTAACCTTTAAAACTCAATCAAGTAGACATATAGCCTTCCAACAGGAATGCCCAGACCTAGTAGCCAAGTCCTAACCAGGAAACTATTATTTTATGGGTCTATAAAAGATACGAGGGTCTGATTTCAGAAAGTTACAAAAACAGAGAAAGGAAGGTGTAATCAATGATATGGACTGGTAACTAAAAACTAATAAAAGAAACCAAGAGGGAATGCAATCAGAAAGTTAACCATGAAGTTTCAGACTACTCATTATCAGATGAGATGTAACAGATTAAAGCAGGCTGAAATTAGTTGAGAAACCAGGGTAACCATGTATAGCAGGAAGAGAAGAAGAATATAGGAAAGGATTGAGGAAGAGATCCAACCTGAGAAAGTTTCAGATTAAACTACTCAGTATCAGATGAGATGTAACAGATTAAAGCAGGGTGAAATTAGTTGAGAAACCATGGGAACCATGTATATAGCAGGAAGAGAAGAGAGAAGAAGAATATAGGAAAGGATTGAGGAAGAGATCCAACCTGAGAAGACAGAATCAGAAGAGATCCAAATCAGGAAGGAAGAAGTGACCACTAGTCAAACCCAATTTCAATCTCTCACAGCAGCCGGCATATACTAAGAATTTTTCATACCCAATCTGTATATCTTGGTGATTGCTTACATATACAACGAAAACGAATTCAAAACAGAAAAGAACTCCTATCGTAAGATAGGAAAGAGTTCATGATGTAGATCCATGCAGGTTGAAGAACTAACGAGCGACAGCCAGCCGTGAAGCCCCATCGAGGCAGCCCATCCTTGGGCCCCATATGGGCCAGCAATTAAGTCCCATCAAGCCCAGCCTTGAAGCCACTTGCGGCATATGTATTAGGCCCAACTAATGGGCCCATTAAGGGTCCCTTTTTATGACTTGCGTGACAGTCTTTCAAGGAGATTCAATTTTCCATTTGTTTCTGTTTTTGTAAGCAGCTACAAGATATATTTTATTTAGTATCCAGTTTCATTTTGAGATGCAACTAGAAATTAGGGACTATAATAGGCTGGCTTCTATTTTATTGAATTGCTACTTTGAAGGGGATTCCTTCTGCACACAAGGGGGTTTGATTGAAGTTATTAATAAAAAGAGGGGCGGTACTACATCCCCCCCCCGCCTCCACCCACCCCACCTCCAAAAAAAAAAAAGTGAAGAAAAGCTTGGCTTATGCTCGTGTGCTCCGAGAGAAATTCATGCTGAAACACTTACCACTGGTGACAGACTAACCAAGGCCTATGGCCTTGGTCATATCCTTCTTCCCCTTCCATTGTCCTCCTTTATTTTTTTTATTTTCTTCTTCAGATTCTGAAATACCCAAACCTTCATTACCTGTTATAATGGTGCTTTATTGGTTATGTTTTGTCGCTGATAGAAGATCATTGATGATGCACACTACTGGATACACATTATTTTGCACCTGAGATTCCTGCTGTCCTGTAGAAAGCCTTGCAGTAACTCTGTTTTGGACATTCTTAATCTTTTTTGTGAACCATTTGAAAGCTTCTGTCCTTCAGATTGGAGCAATATTTGAATGAGCTTTTCTCTATCCAAGGTGAGCCAATCGACCAGGAACTGGTCCTCATCTGATCTGCTGTTTGAAGGTTACTACAGTCCCTAGTTCTACCAACTAAAAGCTGCTATTTTCTGTTCCTGTCGGCCAGCCACATCAAAGCACTGTATACCTTCTTTTGGCATTCGATTGGTGGTTAGATTGAAGTATTCTCTGATGGTTTAATTTCTCTACAATTGGAGGAAGTCTTCTGTTTCCCAACTTTTATGGTAGTTACTAATTCTGTTATATAGTTTCTAATTATATGTTAATGTTTAACTGCAGAATCCAGCCATTAGATTGAAGCAACTTTCTGAAGTTGTTTACTGTCCATCCTACTTGGCTTTCAATTGAAATCTTACAGTATTCTGTCCAGTGTCCACTGGATTTGTGTATACTGGTGGTGGCTAAAGTTGAACCTATTTTCTAATTCTGTGATCTGTTATTCTGAGATATCTGACCACTGGTTTGGACTGATTATTATATATGTTCATGTCCTTATGGAGTGATTACTACACTTATCTTTTCATGTCAATCTACAATGTGGATTGTTGGGGGTACATGTCTTGTACTGCATCGCTCGGAAAAGTGGGCTGATTCCGAAGGGCTGTTAAAAGGCCGAAGGCATCAAGGCCATGAGAATATGCCAGAAAACTGGTTTACTCAAGAAGGAAAAGCTAAGAATAAGGCTGTTTCTTCCTCCTACACTGGTGTACTTGAGGGAGTATCTTGGATCTGCACCAATCCCTTTCTTCAAAATATTCCATATTTCTAGATGACTTGAGGGAGTATCTTGGATCTGCACCAATCCCTTTCTTCAAAATATTCCATATTTCTAGATTAGAGACTTCCCTGAATTCTTTACAAACAGTTGCCCAAAATACTCCTAAGCTTCGGTTGCCAATCTTAGCTTTAATTGGTGGCATGATTTTTCTTATCTCCTTTCCTTCCAAGTTTGTGAAGATTTTATGGATTTATCACTCATCACTGAGATGTTGCTCAATGTGCTCATCACGAGTATATTCAAGTTCCATCAAGTTTGTATCAGTGATGTTAGTTGTTGTTCAATATTTCAGCATAAACCAGCAAAGTCAACTTGCGAATAAAACCCATCCTAGGTTTCCCCGCGATTGGGATTTGCTGGACAATTAGTGAATTTTTAATACTATTACTGCAGATTCATAATTTTTATAAATCAACTGGTGTGGATTCCGTACTGATTCACCAGATTTATTTTCCAGAGCCTGGAATGTGTATCACTCCAGTTGACAAAATGATGTAAATCGAAGGAGGAAAGAGAGAAGATAGGCCAGTCCAAACAGACATCGAACCAGCAGCCCAATCAGCCCACGGTTCTGTTTAGGGCTTGACAGCTGCGCTGGTCATCAACCAGCGGTATTTCTCAGCATGTTTAGGCTTTTTCAGGAGATCAGATCTTGCATGGGATCTACTTAGAAGATTGGATGCAGCTGGAAACTCCTTGGTTGCTATGGAAAATTTCTGTTGAAGGCTACTTTAGATAGCTTCTACACTTGTAATTGCTTAGCTAAGAAGAAGGAATCCTTTTAGTAGTATATAGGTTAGAACTTTCAATTTTATTACATAGCTACTAGTTATTTATTCTATGGCTGCTTATTTGTAAAGGATTTATTACTAATTGCAAGAGTTTCCTACTTGGTGTGTAGCCCATCAAGATATTATAAATAAAGCGAGGGACTTAGCCTCCCACGATTTTTTACTTTCTAAAATGGAAAAAGATTACAAAAGCAACCCTTGGGATGTAAGCAGTGTTCCCTGGTGGGATTCCAGGGTGGAGACAAGTGGGATGCCTTCTCTGCAGTAGGTGAAAGATGAATGGACGAAAGGAAACCTACCAGTAAATAAGAAGAAGAACAAACAAGAATCAAAGAGGAAGGAGGAATGCACCGCCTTATCAGCAGGTAGTCACATCACCGTGAAGATCCAACCAACTTAAAATTTCAAGTCTGTCAATCCTCTTCCATTGCTGATTGGTTACACATATAAAGAGAAAAACTCCAAACACAAGTGAAAACAAATGGTAGTTGGGAAACTACCTTACACAATGAAACTAAAAACAGTAAGGACTCTCCTACGTATCTAATAGCTAAGCCAAAATAAAAAAAATAAAAGAGCACAAAATTCTCCCAAATAAAATAAATCCCCCCTACCGGCCCTTGTTGGACCAAAACCCAATCTTGGGACCAGTTCATCTGGGTCTGGGATGGATCGGGTCATGCTGGTTTAGCCATTATAACGCAACTGCATTAGGGTTGATTGAGTTGAATTTTGGGCCCCTTAGTGCCAGCTGTACAGGCCATGCATCAAAGATACAGAAATACAAGCTGAAACTTGATTCAAAAACTTACAAAGCACAATTACATATAAAACTCCAAAGGATAAAGAGGGAGGAAAGAACCTTTGATAAGTGATAGATAAAATAATAAAAAGAAGTAAAAATATAGTCTAACCTTTCTTCTTTGTGAGGTTGTAAGGACATAAATATCAGCCAAATGTAGACAGGTGAGACTACAACCAGCAGGTCTGGGGCATATTTCTTCTTTGCAATTGGCAGAATTCCCAGGAACAGCAATGCAAGAACAAAACAAAAGTTGAAATTGTTAAATCCATTCCTCAGATAATAAAATGGACCTTCAACACCATACAAATGGCTCTCGCCACCTCCCAGAACATTATATACTAATAGATTGATGACAGATGATGTCCATCGTCCATAGTAGTAAAAATCAATACATACTGAGAGTCCCTGGAAAAAACCTGAAATCCTTGAGTACAGGCACAACAAATAGAAAGAAGCCAAGTAGAAATCATATTCCTAAAACAAGAACAACAAACCAAGGTTTGATGATAAAATCTACCTGTAACTTGAACCGAATTGCCAATAATCAACAATTAATGGGTAATAAACAATTGTTGTGCATAAATAAACCTAAGACATGTCTTTAGGAAAAGATTAACACAACAACCAAACGAATAAAAAATAAATAACAACGATAATAACAAACAAAACTTTAAAAAAAAGTGAAAGGTTTCCTGGTCTGCACAGGCTACATGCCATGACCTTGTTTGCATGCCTATTTATGCCACGTGGGAGGGACACATGGCAATACTGATCATTGGATATTTAGGAAATGATCCAAATTCTGTGTCAAATTTCAGCATCCCATGTATGTCCATGCACCTTCTATTGCTTTATTTTGCCACTTGGCAGACTACATTAGGGCTGAAACCTGATCATGGGCGGGGGGCCACCGGGTTTACCTGTCCACAAAATTTCAGCCTCATCTAAGCTGTTGCTTGGCAGTAAATGGGTGCAGACTAGTAAAGTTTCCTCGTCTACGCAGACCATGGAACCCCAAAAAAGCAAATCATATCGTTACTGTTTATCATTATCATAATTATAACAAGCTGCATGAAATAAAATTCTGCCACCTACAGGGTCTACGAGATTAAAAAAATTAATCAATCTTGGTTATTTTGCAAATCGAATTGTTTTGGTCATGGGTTTTCTGATATTCTCTCTACAATACATTAATAGTTTTGTATATTTACCATATTGAATTGGAGTATATTTATTTCTAATCCAATAATTGGTTTATCTATTATAATTGGACTTCATCTTAAATGAATTGAATCAGAGTGATTACAACTGCGTTCAACATAATTGGATCAGAAGAGAGTATCAGACTTGGGTAAAGACCAAATCTATTAACAGCCCTCGATTAAACATGGAAATGGTTTTCCCAATTAGCATAGAGTTTGTCTATTCGAAACATAGCTTTGGTTATATTTAGCCCATTACCAACTTGCCACATGGCACGTCATGGAGGACAGCACACTCAGCTCATAGGTTGAGTTTCAGGTCAAAAAAAGTACAAAAAGAGATTAAAAAAAATATTGAGTTAAAGTCTGTGAATTGCCTTGAAAGTGAGTTCAAATGATAAAAATTTATAAAAAATACCAGCAATAATATAAAATTTGACCAGTGAAATGGTTGTGGGATTGTCTATCACATGGAACCACACGTGGTCACTTGGCAAAAAATTGTGACTTGGTGACAGGCTATATTCAATCACGGACTCACGGTTCAAGATTTCAGTAAAAAATGGACGAAATCTTACAAGCTATTTTATGTTGAAATGAAACGTATGTCAATTCACAAGGAATGCAAAGTTCAGATTGAAATTCTATCATTTTGGCCAAATTTTCAGTCTAATTTCAGCATCATTTCGGTCGAATCATTACAAAGTAGTGTTTTTGTAAGCACTATTTGGATTGAAACAGATGCATTTCGCACATTTCGAGGTTTACAATAATAAAGAGGGTAAAAAAAATTGGTATTTTTTGCCGAATCACCAACATTTTTTGGTGGAACAAATGTTGAGGTACCACAACACATCTACATCGACAATTTACCAGAATTGAGCAAGATTTGTGCAAGCTTCCAAGTTGAAAAGCTACAGCCTTTTCCTCTAAATATATTTTTTGCAAAAAATATGTTAGATATTTAGTGGTTGGTCTTCAATGTTTTATACATTGGACACTGTAGGCAGGTATACAACTTCACTGAGTCAGAATTATTTAGTATTTCTAATTAAGTTTGTGTGTTCTAGACTTCTAGTACTAAATTATGTATAGAAAATGTTAAATTAGAGAAAGCATACAACAGAGTATGGCTTACACTAGGTTCCTAGGATCTAAACTTAACTATCTAAAGGTTCCAATATATTACAGGTTTTCAAATGGCCTGCATGGCCATTTGACCACTGAAATGGTCAAACAAATTATGCAGCTAAAATGTACAAGATTTCGGTCGAAATCTGGCTGAAATCCGAATTATTTTGGTGTGGTTGAAAACCTGGTCGAAATTGAAATCGTGAACTATGATGTAATCAAGCTTCTCCTTTATTTATGTACCAAAAAACATGAGGTGGATACAATTCTAGATGAACTAGTAGTTCAGTTAACTTACAAGCAGAGTAAGAGAAATAGCTGTTCCGGAAAGAAACACTAGTTTGAATCGTCTCATTAAAGAGTAGCAAGTTATTGGCAGAAAAACCAGTATAGAGAACGGCCAACCAATGATCACTCCTATGGCTGCAACTGAAACTGCCATGGCATATTTCTCAAGAAGGAATAGTGCTGATGAAAGAGAAACGGCATACATGGAGAATGAACTCGGCAAAAAACCTGGCAATGCAGCCAAAGGAATGATATTAGACAAAACATAATAAATAAGAAAAGAAAATTTCCAAAGACCCAATTAGACTTATTTTAGCCTTTCATGCTTAGAAGTTGCAATGATACATACAATGAAGCTTCATTTGCTATGCAAATTCATGGGCAGATAATTGTCCTGCTAGAATTATATAAGATTGCCTAAGGTCCTCCTAGAGCCCTAATGACCTGGCACCCGTTTGTGCCTTCGCAGACCTCACCTCAGCTCGTGTCTGAAGCTGCTCAGTCAGTTTGGGTTTGAACAAGCCAAGTAGTTAATATTTCTAGTAATTTCATCGTGTAAGTGAACCAAATTTTTTTATTCCAATATCCTTTAGCCAACAAAAAAATGAAGAAAATTTCAATTATAGTACACTACAATCCAAGCCTAACTTAAAACGTTAATCGAACCAACCCAACCCAAGGTGGATTAGGTCAAATTATCTGCCCTATGGTTGGTTCAGGTTGAAGAGAAGAGTAGTGTGAGTTGGGTATTAGACACGTAATGTTTTACGGTTCACATCCTTAGGTTAGCACCCACCAAGTTGCAAACAGCCTCCCTCCCCGCGCAACTGCATATATATATATATATATATTACTGCACGTATAGACAGGATATGAAAGAAACAGCTTACTTGTGCTAGCAAAGAAGCATCCACTGGTCAAGCACAACATTGCCAGTGCATAAGAAGCGAGACGTTTTCCATATTTCCTGGAAAGGGCTACCACCAGTGCTGCCTCAGTGATGGCTGAGATGAAACCAAGAAAGAGTCTTACAGCATAAAATACTCTAACCTGAAATTTGCAAGAGGTACAGTTGGAATAATCCTAAAGTCAGTACAACTATTCTATCAAAAAAAGAAGAGGGGGGGGGGGGGGGGGGGCTCTGATGTATATGCACAAAACAACCAAACATGGTCCTTATTTTGGAACAGGTATAACGCTATTCATCCTATTGAATTGGCCCGATTAGGAAGATCTAAAATACCTAAAAATCAGCATGACTAGATACATAGTTGTCATGGTGTCGCCTAGGTGGCGATTTGGCGTCTTGACTGAAAAAAAAGTTCATGGCAGTGCTACGATTTACGTGACTCACAAATAGCGGTCGCCATGGCACAGCCACGGACACCAGGTCACGCCTGATTCACTAGGCGGTCGATTTTTTGTAAAATGCAGAGTGATTTTGATAGGGCTATGTTGATTTTTGATGATTTGATGTTGCTTAATGTTGGTTTTATATGTTATTGGGTATATCTTGTAGGCTTATAGCATGCTAAATAACTTTAGAAAATAAGGGAAATAAAAAAGTAGCATACTAAATAACTTTAGAAAACAGAGAAAATAAAAAATGACACATGGGATATTTGACCGCCAAAGCCATAATGGGCGATTCATCGCCAAATCGATTAGCCACCCCTCCACCGCCTTGCATCAATTTGACGCCGTGACAACTATGACTAGATATTTGTTATAATCTGGTTTGGGACTTTTCCTGGATACTCTTTTTACCATCTAAGGAAATACAGCAGAATTTAATCTTCCACCTTTCAGATCTAGCAAGAAGGAACCTCTAAAATTGTGTATCTTGTCCACAAATATATATAATTAAGCTTAATGACAGCTTGTGCATCAAGTCTATGTTCTCTCAGGGGAAAACCCGAGAAAGAGTCCCAACTATACATATATGGAGAGGTTCTACAAACTGAAACCAGGTTCTGCCATGTGGCAAGTCAGATGGGGCTGAAATTTTGAGCACTGTTAGAAGCCAGGGTCCACCACTCAAATATCAAATTTCAGCCCAATTAGAGTTGGCCAAGTGTCAAAACAAGGTATTGAACACGACTACAAGGAGAGTGCATGCCAGTACATGGGCAGCTCAAAAATACAAGGTTGCATGGACATAATTGGGAGGGAAGTTGAGTCCAAAATTTGACTGGTGGCCAATCCAAACCATACCCCAGATAACCAACAACTGGAATTGCCACATCTAGAAAACCTCTCCAGACACACCTACCCAGAAAAATTGTTGCCTACATTTTTAAACTCAAAGTACTTTCGGTCTTACCATATAAGGTTCATGGAAGTTCCCAAATCATCATAAATTGAAAAGCATGTCCCGTTGAGATACCCAAAAAAATGTAATACCTTTCTAGGCAAATTAACAATATGACCCTAAAAATGTTTTAAACAATTGCTGAGGTCCAATGAACAATGTAATACTGACTTTGGACTTATCTTAAATGGTAATCTCTAGTATTTTATCAAAAATATCCAACATTGTTCAACAAGAAAGGGAACATCTCACTTTTTCCTCACTAAACAGCCAAGAAGCAGGTTGAGCCACTAATTCATGGAAAATAACGTATAGATATGAGCGAAGAGCAAACTGGGAGCTGCAACATACAGAAATAAATAAATCAGTACAAAACAATTTAATCAATAAAAAATGTTCCTTCAAACACACTTCAAACATTAAGGTTAACAGGGTAGCTGCCACAAATTGAAACCTATAGGTATACAATGAAACACTTTTGAAAAGGAAAAGGCTTTCTAGATTGCAAATGCTTAGATTCCTCATACAATTGTTACGAGAATAGGATTTTTTTTTTTTTTTTTTTTTTTTTTTTGGTACAGGTGTCTATGCAAGTGACACTGTTGGTGACTAATTTTCTAGGATGTAGTCCTTCACTCCACCCGTATCAATTGATTAAAAGTTTTTGTGTGTTTTGTGTAAAATGGTAGCAAAATAAATTAAAAACCGTAAACCATACAACAAGGAGGAAAAAAATCAGGATACAACTAGTAACTATGAGTTGGAGTGCTCTTGTTTCCCCGTCCCAAAACCCTACCCCCCACCCCAACTCTTTTGGGTTGATTCTGTAAGCATAGGGAGTACAATTTTAAGGATCAATAAATCTCTCATATGGTCAACCCTCCCCCCCCCCCCTTTGGTGCTCGTCCGGTCCACTGAAAATATGATAAGGAAAAGGACAGGAAAATGTGAATGACATTACAAACTTACATATCAGTCAGAGCAATTAAAAAGCAGTCCGCTTTCAACTTCAAAGTAAAACCCACCATCAGTGTGAGATAATTTTAGAATCAATTAACTCCACATTCACATGGAAGAAGTAGCAAACTCAAGTGAGATACAAATAAGAGTGAGAATCCTTCTTTTGGGAAACAAAACTACTTAAAGATTCAAAAAAAGCCAATCAAAAACAGCTGACAGCTGAAATGGTTTATAATCCGTAGAGATAAGGAAAGATACCTATATTCCCAAGTCTGAAACCCAGATTTATAAAGAAGGTAATGAAGTGGCTCCCAGTAATTGAAAACCTCATCGCAGTCATGGATTATGTTCGAGGTAGCACTCATGTGCCTCAGCACCCCAAGCATGATTAAGGGAAGAAACCAACCCAAACCCTTATCCTCTTCTCTTCCTTCCGATTTCTCCGGTTTGTCAAGCTTCGAATAAGAGGACGGCAACGATGAAGATGACGTTGGATCAGAACCCCGAGGGCGTCGCTGCCGCGTCGAGAGAGCCATTTTGATCGATTCTCTTTGCTTCAATCACCGCAAATAAATGAGAAACAGAAATGTTCTTCAGCTCTTCGTCACTCTCTCAGAGAAATTTAGAGAGAGAAACTTAAACCCAAAGCAATCAAACTGCTTTTGTTTTAGTCTGTAAAGCAGTTCTGTTTCCCAAAGTACTCGGAAGAAGACGAGATAGGTTCATTTCCGGGCTAGAATCCGAACCAGAAAAGGGTCCTGGTCCGATCAATCCGGTTTGATACTTTACCAATTAAACCGTAACTGTCTATCTCGGATTCTCGCCATTGTTTCTAGCCGAGACGAACCCATAAACCAGGTTTCAGAGTAAAACTGCTCAGGTACGTTGAAGAACTCACTCACTCACTCACTCACTCTATGGCTTTTCTCCTTCTTCTTCCTACTTCTCTTCAGTAGGGTTTGAAATTCGAAGCATATGGGTTTCGAAGGAACAGCAATGGCGTACGAAAGTGGTGACCTGGTTGAAATCTGCAGCAAAGAAGAGGGGTTCGTGGGTTCTTACTACTCTGCACTGATCATCTCTGCTGTGGAAAAGACTCATTTCTTGGTGGAATATAAGACTCTTTTAGCCCAAGATGGGAAGCGATTGTTGAGAGAGATCGTCTGTGCTGATGACATAAGACCTTATCCTCCTGCAATTCAGGTTTCTAAATTTGGTAAATTCGACAGAGTGGATGCCTACGATAACGATGGATGGTGGGTTGGAACGATCACCAAAAGAAACAAGTCCAAGTATCATGTCTACTTCGAAATCTCTGGAGAAGGAATTGAGTACCCTGTTTCTAAGTTGAGAGTTCATCAGGAGTGGAAAAATGGCAAATGGGAGTATCTTCTCGATAAAGGTATGGTTCTTGGTTACTGATTCTGTCCAATTTCAGCTTCTTTGATACATTCTTTTATTGCATCTTTTGATTAATAGAAAATTTCTTCCTTCTTGAATCACATTGATCCATCAATTGTTCTTTGGAGATCGATTCTTCATCTTGTGCTTTTCTGTAACAATGTTTCTTCATTTATTTTGCAAGTGTTGATTGATCTGCTATCTATTTTCTCAGGCCCTTGAAACAGCTTTAATTTGGTTCCACAGCAGAGATAGAGAGGAATGAAGGAGGGATTGTTCAATTGCTGTATATTGAATTCAAGACATTTACAATCCTCTGTTTCATTGTAAACTCGTTAAAGACTTGAAACTGAAATTTAGTCAGTGTTGTGGTTAATTTTGTATGGAAATCCAGTCCTGACTGCTGCTGAATCATCTCCAATTCTCTATCAGTTTTCTGGTTTTGTTCATGAGGAATCTGATTCTGTTCTGCAGTACATGCAGGCAGGCAATTGGTGATGGCAATACAGGAGCCCGGACTAACTGTTATCTTTTCATCAAAAACTACCAGTAATTTGAGATTCTAGCTGAAGCTTTTCAACTGTGTGATGATTTACTTGTCTCAGCAAAATTTGATTCTCTCTCTCTCTCTCTCTCTCTCTAAATATGGAAACAAATTTCCCGCCTAGTAACCAATATAATACAGTGTTAAACTATTAAACTAAGAGTAGAAGCTTTAATGTGCTTTTATTAGCTTCAAGTCTAGCAAGGTATGTAATGTAATAATTGTATGGGAAAGGTTTGTTGCCGGTGACATGGCCTCTGTGCCACCCTGAGGCCAATGTGGGGGGGGAGGGGGGGTCTGCATGGGCATACAAAAGGAGGGTGGGGTGATCATTTTGCTCCTTGCGTGTGGGCATAGGGGAATAGGTCGGGCAGCATTCTTTTACCTTAATTTTAGATTCTTACTTTTTTTGGTGGTTTTTATTAATGGTGGTCGAATTCCCCACTATGCTCCAAGAGAGCGGGTTGTATGAAATCTTAATTTGCATGAAATGGTGGTTGTATGGCATCATCTTTGCACCGGAGCCTATGCATTACTTTTTTACAATGAAATGAATCAATTCCAAAAGTTTCAATGCATTGTCTAAAAGAATCTAGTGTCTACACAATACATTAGGTTGTACACACAGTGTACATTGTGTTGCTATTGTTGTAAATACAATGCAGTCTGAGTCAGCAGTACATCTAACAACGTCACATGGCATTGATCACATTGATTTGACAGAGTATCAGAGACGTACAATATCAGCTAGTATCAAAGATGGTAGAGCATCAGATGAAGGTATCAGAAATAGTAGCTCCTGGACAAAGGCAACATGACAAGGTTGAGGTAGATTGTTAATGAGGCTCATAGTTTCTGGTAGGGGTGTCAATATCTAAACCGGACCGGTTAAATCGGATTGGATCGAATCGATTAAGCTCAATTCAAACCGAACCGGTGGCTTATCGGGCCAGTTTCAGTTTGTATTTTAAATTGAATCCGGTCTTGGTTCGGTTCGGGTTAGACCTTGGGCCACCGAAAACACTGGAAATGTGCATCAAAACCGGAACCGATCCAAACAGGCCCGAGATAAAACCGGACTTAAAACTCATGTATCTATATACACAAACAAGAACCCTATACACCTCCTTGGATCAATTGAAAGTTAAGAAACATGTATTCATCTGAGAAAAGTGACAACCAGACATCCACCCCAGCTTATTATGCCAGTACTGCCCCACCTCTTCCACAATTCGGTGCAGCCCCGGCCACCGGCATTCCCGTGAGTTCAGCACCAGTTCCTTGGTCCTCCGGCCTCTTCGACCCAAGCCCAACATTTATCAACTATTCAACTTCAACCTGTCAAAACCCAAGTGCCCAAGCTAATGGCTCCATACCGGTTTAAAAACCCAATCCAAACCGAAATGAACCTGATAAATCTAAACCGGTATAACCCGAATCCAAACCGCACCGAAGCTAAACCGGACCAATACCGATAAATCCTTAATGGGGCGGTTTTGGTTAGTTCCAAAGTCACACTAAAACCGATGAAACCGGACCGAAACCGCACCAACCCGGACCGTTGACACCCCTAGTTTCTGGAGTCATAATTGTGATGTTCGTTAGTGGGCCCCCATAGTTTTTGATGAGTTGTACAGGTTTCCACATTAAAAGCGGCTTCATTTGCATTTCTGGAGAGTCTATCGGTTGAGATGAGTTTTCAATCCATGGATGAATATTATAGTTCATCGAATCTTCTTCAAAACTCAACTAGAATCACACAATTCCGAGTTCGCAGCATTTGGTCATTGAAACTGAAGGGCATTATAGATAGTCCAAATTATTTTTTGCTTCCATGGGTACTACTCATCATCACGAACAGGTGGCCCAAACGGCGCTCAAATCAAAACTAAAACAAAGAAGTTATGGTTAAGATACCTTTCTAGGTATTCTGATTGGCTGAAGCACTTATCATACACTGAAGCAAAAGTAGGACAATTGCAACCATTGGATCGGCATTAAAGACTAAGGGTTTCATTATAGGTTTGAGTTCAAATGAAAAAATGGGAACTCATTTATGTTATTGGATCAAAATATGGAAGGTTGGATCCACATCATATGGTTGGAGTTCAAATGTCAAAAAGTGTGGGTTTGGAGGAAACAATTAATGTTACATTTTCCTTCATTCAAGCACTTACTTTACTAAATCAAAGCCATTCATCCTCAATGAGTTGAACGGTTATAATGGTAGTTTCTCCCTCTAGGCCAATGGTTGTCCGAAAGGTGTCCATCTACTTTTTGTGGTGACAAGTTGCCCATCACTACAAGTGATGCACATCTAATGATCACGACTTAATTAACACTTTCTGGTTTTTAAGGTGACAAATCTAACGGCCACAAGGCTCTTCAGTGGTTGGGTGTTATGCAAGAACACCATACAAGGTCCGAAGATTCTTTTTTGAGGCCTCTCATTGGCCCAACTTTGAATGAACATAACTTGGTCATTTTATCTCTGTTTTGGGTGAACTAAATTGTTGAATCTTCATCTCTCTGACCTCTACACGTGTGAATAAAAAAAAGAAAGGATTTTTGCAGAGGTGACCAAAAACTCGAGTTCAAGCTTGTGGAAGGTCTAAGGTTTGATAGAAACACTTTCAACCTCTTGCATTTGATTTGCAGTCTCCATTGAAGGGACACACAGCTACTGGAAGCTAAGGCAACAAGCTCCAATGGTGTTAGCTAATAAACAGAAACCCCTTTCTTTGTTTGTGTTCGGAATGCCTATTTTAACTTCAAGAGAGGTTTCACACCACTAATTGTGGTTTGTGATGGTAGGTGTGTGGGAATGAAAGCTTATTGAAAGAAAAACAAAAAGGAAGAAAAAGAAAGAGAAGTTAGAGTTATATCTCTTTGTGCATTAAAGAAGAAGAATACAAGAAAGGGTTTTTCTTTGTGCTTATTCTCTTTAAGAGAAGGGTGTCCAAGCTTCATTTATGGAGGTTAATGATGGTGGTTGTACATTGATGCTCCATTAAAACTGTTTGTGCAAGAAAGAAAAATCTAATAAAAAGAGAAGAAACGTGGAGATGGAAGAGAAAGGAAGAGATTGAGAAGAAAGGAGACCCCCACATGGGTTGTACACACTTGAAGTTCAAAATTTTCATCCCAGTGGCAGAGTTAAAGATTCCATTGAGTACTACAGATAGAGTTGAGTTCTCATATTCTGTCTCTGGGTTCTCTGTGACATCTTAGGGTATGTCAAACAAGGGTTGTAAGCATTTCCTACCCTATATTTTCATATGTATGTCTAGATATATGTATGTATACTAAGTGTAGGATTTTGATATAGTGAACCTATACTAGCATGTGCATCATTGTAGGGCCTTAAAATAAGCCCAATCCTATCTTGTATTGGGTGTTCAGTAGGTACTTGATACAAAGATTGTGTGTTTTTTGGTAGTTATCACTACATAAGCATATCCACAATGGGTGTAGCCTCTCAGATCATTATGGGAATACTAAGGTAAAGACCTAGCCTTTGTTTTTCAAGGGTGAAAATTTGGGAATGTATTCACTGACTGTGGCTGTACTTATAATTAATATTGAGTAGATATTGAGCTCAACAATAGACATTACTCCATGTATGTAGGCAACTAGACAAAGCATATATTTCTTGTGTTGTGGTTATGCAGATGTATTTTGTCTATTGGAGTGATTGTCTACAGAATGAGTATGCACATCTGGTAGCCTGGCCACTTAATGGTGTAATGTTGTATGTATTGTGTATGTGTGTGTGAATGTGACAGTACTTGAAATGTAAGGGTTGTGAGACAACACTAGGCAACATTACAAATTGTGTGCGACAGTTCTAGGCAGCGATACACATAACAGCTTTGGAAAATATTGATAGGTTGTGTGTATTTGTTAAAGTGCCAATAGTGATTATCAAACTAGGGGTACAATCTGAAAAAAAAAATAATAATTTGGCATAGTAATTCACCCCCTCTCAATGTAAGCTAGAACCCAACACATTAGTGATATCACCCAGATTGACCCTACTATTCTCTCCTTGCTTATTGCCAGCGATTAGGCAAGGATGACATGTTTTATTTGCTCTGTTTTCCCTATTATTGTTATTTATATATAGGTTGAGTGTTTTTGGTCCGATAGCAGCCCTTGCGCCCAGACACAGGGGTGTTCCCCAGGGGGCATGGTGGTCATTGTGCGTCCACTTGTATCTGTGGCATAGGGGCCACCATTGGATAAAAAACTTTGTCCCATATGCATTATTCTTATTCATTGTCCTCCATTTTGTTTAATTTGATGGCCTTGGCCCCTTCCCTCTCCAACTTCCCCTCTTCCATTCTTCCTTGCTTCAATCCCTCTCTCTCTCTCTCTCCCTACATTCTCTAGCTCTCCCCTCCATCTCTAGCATCCCCATTTGAGCCCTCTCACTTTGGCATCCACTCTCTCTCCTAGTTTTCCTTGGTTCTTTTAGAAAAGTCCTACTTTTTTTTTTTTTTAATATTAAAGTTTTCTAGGTGGAATGAAGGGGCTATGCTATATGCCTCAACCAATGAGAGCGCATGGGGAGGCATCAACTAGGTAGTGTGCATAGTCATTTTGCACCCCTCGTGTCTGGGCATAGTCCCTACTGTCCCACTCAGAAACCCTTAAAATGTATGAGAATGGTATATGGCAAGCATACACTAGGTGGAGACTAGATCGACCAATCCATCACTTGATCCGATTCAAGTGCCAATCCGATGTTCGTAGCAATTTGGGGATCATAAATCCAGTCATAAATCCATAATTTGATTTTGATTCCAATTTTGATTCCTATATATATATATATATATATATTGGAAAATCAACATCTTTGTCCCTTGTACTTTGGTCCAATTCCACTACCACCTAGAATTTTGAATTTTACATTTCCCCTCTGAAGGATGACAGTGTTATTAAGGTGTTAGTTTTGAAATTTTACCAAAAAATAAAAAAAATATGTTAGTTTTAAAATAGAAAATAGTATGCTAATCTTTATATCTCGTGAACTAAAACATCAAATATATATAATACTAATATTACTCTCATCATATGTTTAAACTTAAAATCCCCAAATTGAAAGGGTCAACGGTTTAGGGTTTCATTACAATTCCTTCTCTGGCAAAGGTGGAGAAGATAGATATTCTATTCAAATGAGTGCAACATTGATGTCAATGTGTACATCATTGTCCTCTCCCTCATTCCCGTCCCTGTACATATTCTTCTCATAGACCCAAATGGGATGAATTAAAGTCATTACCATTGTAATTTCATCTATCATTTTGTAACCTCTCTGGCTCTAACATTGAAGGGCTCTCCCAAATATAAGGATCCTATGAGTCGCCCACATGTTTACAAAGAACCTAGCACCCTTGGGAACAAAGTAACCCCCAATGGTGCAAGATGAGCTTGGGCAATGAAGAACCAACAGAGGAAGCACTGGGTGTAGATGGAGCACCTCTTTCATTGGCACTGCCAGAAATTTTAGTTTGGGAAGATGAGACTCTTCAACTATGCTCTCTCGTCCTACCATATTGTATAACTCTTATTGGACCTTCCTAATTGTATCTTGTTTTTTCATCATCTCAACCATCATCCACTCCACTGTGTTTGAGGTCGTATCAGTCCCACCCAACACCATATCCTGGTTCATTTGTTTAATTAATTAAATACAACAATTAAATTTAGTAATTGCTAGAGGAGATCAATGGGAAATATAGTATAAATTAAGCTTATACCATAAGCAAAGCCTTGAGGTGGAGCATAATGAGAGGTGTCTTAGAATCTGCTTTGTCCTTGAGCTTTAGAAGAATGTGAAGAAAATCATGGCACACCTCCTGGCACTGTCCATCCATCTTTAGCCAATGATCGATGACTAAATTGAAGATTTGGTCCAACCGCAAGAACAGAGCCTTAATGTCTCTCTTCACATCCTACAAATCAAAGCGGGCCAAATTGAGATAGAAATCCCGGACATTGGGCTTACTTAGAAGCTCAATCATCTCACAGATGACTTATCGAAACTCAACACCTAGGCTATGTCACTTCTCGCCCTTGATTGTGTCTCTCGCACAACATACTTGTGATCAGATTGAGCACAATAAGGAACATCTACTCACCTATGTTAAACGGAGATCCAAACTTACTTTAAATATAGCAGACGGTCCCATATGCCTCTTTTTGACAATGACTATGAACTGCGTTGAGGGAGGCATATGTGGCGAGAAGTCTTTCCAATTGGGTGGATCATGGTTGGCAAAGGTGGTGCCTTGGTTCTCGAAGACCTCTGTAGCCAAGGATGGTGAGCTCACTTCGATGCCCAACTTGTTACCGAAATAGAGCTTAAAGATAGGACCGTAGGTCTGAGCCATATTAGCAAAGTAGGTGTGGAGCTGTGACATACATATATGAGCAAGAATGATTACTTTTGAGATAGAATTTGGTTGTTTAGAAAATTGTAATTATACAAGAGTTATTGGTTAGAGTGGTAATTATTAGAGGAGTGGTGTTAGTGGAGTAAGATTTTATAACTCTTTTGTAACTATTATACTATCCCATTTAAGAGGAAGGACCAATCAAGTAGAGGCAATGAATGAAATCGTAAACTATCTCTTGATGTTATCTTGAGAAGAAGTTGGCTACCTCCCAATAGGTCAGAAAGTTATGGCTTCGTCTGTAAAACCAAACTCATTATTTATTATATTATATTTTTTATTTATTTATCTCAGTATCTCTTTTGTCTTAATTTTTATTTTCTCTCTATGGAATCCTTATACACACCATTTTGTATCAGAGCTCAAGCGTGACATCCAACCAATGAAATTTCTACAATTTCTCTTTAGAGAAACGAGGTTATGATTTTCTCGATTAGGCCAAGAGAAAACTACCAATATGTTAAAGCGACTTGGGAGGAGGATCCAGATACAATGAAGATTCAATTTTCAACAAGCGGTCTTGAGGACAAGACCGATCTTAATGAAGATGGAATGTTACATGCACATATAATCAAGAATAGTTATTTTTGAGATAGAATTTGGTTGTTTAGAAATTTTCAGTTATGCAGGAGTTCTCAATTATTTTTATTTGATAAGTGGAATTAGCGGAGTAAGAGGTTATAACTCTTTCGTAATTGTTACCTATCATATTTTAAGCTGAAGGATAAAAAAAGTAGAGGCAACAAATGAAATCATAAACTATCTTTTGATGTTTTCTTGAGAAAAGATCGACTACCTCCCAATAAGTCAGGACATCATGGCTTCGTTCATAAAGCCAACCCTATTATTTATTATATTTTATTTATTTCTTTTATCTAAATCCCTCTTTTATCTTAATTTCTTATTTTCCTTTTATAGGATCCTTGTATGCACCAAGAGCTTTGGGTCCAAGAATGGGAGATTCCCTAAGAGTGGTAGTAGGCGCGGCCCCAACGACAATGGAGATTTTTGGTTCCTTAATTTTTTGAGTAACCATGTCTACCAAAAGATGACAAAGACAATGAGAGCAAGCATGAGTAGGGGTGGGATGAACTGATTCCTAACAAGTCTTGCGTTCCACCAGTAGCAGCAAAAAAGAAGCGGATTAATGGGAGAAAATTTACTTTCACTTCACAAGTTGCAATTCTCCGGAGATGAGGGTTTCGTATATTCAGGTCGTTGGAGAAGAAAGATTAGGGAAAACCGCATGCTTGAGAGTTTATGGTAGCACTGCAAGCTTGAGAGATTAGGACAACCACACCTACCAAATTGTAACTTTTAGAGAGATCACACCTTTAAGTGGAGAGGTTAAGTTAGCTTAGCCACAAAATCACAAAATCGCTAGAGATGACACCTTTAATTAAGTAATTTGTAGGAGAAGAAAGAGGAGAGCTTTCATCCATTGGAAGGTTGAGGACATTAGAGAAAGAAGTTGTATTAAAAGGGTAAAATGACATTAAGAAAGAGTAATATGAATATTAATGAAAATATGATATACCTTAATAGTTTAAAACTCAAACCTCACTAACGCCTTCATCATTCAGGAGAGGGTGAGAATGTAAAAAGTTCAAAATCTAGAGAGAGATCGTATTTCTTTGGGTTGGTAGTAATAGAATAGTTTCATTATCCATGAACATTTTCCACCAAAAAATCAATCCAATAATACCACTCACTCTATTATAGCGCAATACTTCTCTGTGAATCTCCGCTAAATGGAACATCATAATAATGAATAAGAATGAAATGACAACAGCTCTTATATGAACTACAGACCTGACAAAAGAAGTAAACCTGAAGTGTCGTGAAAGACTTGGATGAGAAGCGAAACGGAATGTACCGGATTTTTAGCACCGCCAGGTATAACAGACCCAAAGTACAGGGGAGGGTTTACCTTTTTTTT
This sequence comes from Macadamia integrifolia, assembly GCF_013358625.1. Classification (NCBI taxonomy): domain Eukaryota; kingdom Viridiplantae; phylum Streptophyta; class Magnoliopsida; order Proteales; family Proteaceae; genus Macadamia; species Macadamia integrifolia. The sequence goes on from NC_056559.1 coordinate 8,887,092, forward strand.
AAATGAAATTCCGATTCCTATATTGATGATCGTAACTGTAATAACGGTAGTTGACCGGTCGTTTGATCTGCCTTCTGAGAGAGAGAGAGACGGTACGAAAACGAATGGATACAATCTATTCCCTATCATACCCAGATATTTATTTTCATCAACATTCCACCCCTCACCAGTCACCAATCTGCTTCCGCTTCAAACCTGAAGCCACTGGTAAACCACCAAAGAACGAAGAACTCCGAAGCCGTGGAAGCTGCTAAGCTTCATAGTCTACATATACAGATATACTACTCTCCGTGGCTGAGTGAGAGAGAAACTAAGCAACACTAGAAACCTGCTTCTCCTTGTCAACAATGGCAGTCATCAACTATCTCTTCGTGAATTGTGCCGCGACTCCTATCCCTCAAGACTTTGCAGCACCTCCACCAAACCCTAGACAGACCCGAGTGATCCTCCCCAATAAAAAGCCTCTCAAGTGGTCGACTGGCGTTGCTCCAGGTGAGTACGGAGGTCCACCGACGACAACGAAGCTCCGTAAGTACTGGGGAGGCGAGGAAGAAGACCCTCTCGAGTCGGATGATTTCATCTGGAACAAAGATTTCATGGGTCGAATGAAGAGATTGATTGATGAGCCGGACTCGTCCTTGCTTCAATCCCCTTCTCCACAGGTTCTACATCATCCTTGTGATCAACTTAGGGCTTATCCATCTACTTCTTCATCATTTCGTCTGTTTTGAGTAGTTTAAAATGATTGATGAGCTCATTAATTGTGACAATAGGAAAAGCCCTCTGGTTTTCTAAGCCTTAACAGAGCTATGAGCCTTGACAGTGTTGAAATTGATCTGAGCAAAGAACTTACAGAGCCTTCCAAGCGTGTTTTAGAACTGCAAGTTGAGGCTGCAAGACAAGGCCGTTTGGTAGCTCAAGTAAGAAGAATGGTTCCGAGTTAAAAGTAAAGGTTCTTATTGTTTAATCTCTCATGGTGTTTTGTGCACTTACAATGTGGTGGAAGGAGATGTTTTTCAGAGCAATGGCAGTGCTTCAACCAGGTGGAGATTGGCTCCGACACGTCGTGAGCAAGAAAAGTGGGATAGGGCAAGTAAAGCTGCAACAGGAGGCAGTGTAAGTTACTATCTTTCTTATGTTTAATTCTTTCTTTTTTCGCTATTGTGGTACCCATTATTTTGGTAATGATTGTACTGGGTTGCTTCTCAATTTTACCATTCAATCTCATGAACTCTGACTTGTTTATATATCTGAGAATCTGTCTTCTTACTCTTAGCTTTGGAAATACAACCAGTATCTCTTTTGGGTTTTTCAGTGGTTGGATGCTTCTCTGTTTCGGCATTCTGAATTAGTTCCAAAATGTAGGATGTGATGCTCCATGAAGTGAGGCGCCCTCGTGGAGACCCAAAAGTGTTAGCTGCTCAGTCGAGGAAACAGTATTTGAAGGTAATATTCCGTCTCCAGTTCCATCTTAGCAGCTTGTCATACTCATGATTTCTGTGCTGTAAATTCATAAGTTAGCAATGCCCTTTATATTCTAGTAACTGCTTTTGCAGTTGAAGAAGAAGATGCAAATCCTTACTTTGGGTATAGGTGGCATTGGAGTCGTCTCGGCATATTTTTCTTATTCTCCAGAAGTTGCGGCTAGGTGGGTATGAGATGCGCCTAATTTAATAGAGAGGATTTGTTTGGAAATCAAATTGTGTTTTTCTCTTCCTTCAAAAAATAATTACTTACATTACAGCAAATGTTTCCCCTTCTTTGCTTTGTGTTCAGCTGCAGTTTAGAGCATGTTCTCTCTCTCTCTCTCTCTCTCTGAATTTAAATTTAGTTTACATTTGGCACACTTAATGGGATATGAGGAGCTAATTGGTTCTATGTTAAGGGCTTTACTTCATAGTCTTGTGGCAAATGTAATTGAATGCTCAACAATTTTGAGAATTTCCTCTATTTATTCTCTTTAAGGAGGAAGTGTTTAAGGGATAATGACCAGAATTATTCTTCCCCCTATCAACCTGGAACTTTGACTGCTTGTTAGAATAGCATTTTGGATTTAGTGAAATTTTATATTGGGGTCCAATTTTTCTTCATCTTATTTTAACCACTGGATTTGTTTGGTTTGTTGTTCCATTCTCTGTTCTGATTTGTTCTGACTGCTGAAACTGTGCTCGAAGGTTCAGTTGATTGATATCTCATGCCGGAAGCATAAAAGGTTTGAAACTTTTTTTGGGGGGGATGGGGCATAAGGGATTTTTTCTTACTTAAAATCAACATCTAATCCCTCAAGTTTCATAGTCAAGGCTATTTTATAATCTGTTGAAGTACAGCATACTGATCATTGAGTTGCAGTTGCATTTTCCTTCAAATATATGGTGCATGAACATCATGGTTGGTTTAACCATATTTCTTAGACTGGTCCATTTCTGATTTCTGTCGTCCATCCAACAGATTCTGCTTTCCATCCATAGGTCGAGACATGACAATCCATAGTTATTTTACTTTCATACTGAAGTGTACGCTTAGAGACCATCGTTGTCCATTAGAAACTAAAGCAGAAACTATTTTCTCTTAAGTGGAAGTAATTTTCATCATATTTGAGTTAATGCTACAGTGTTGAAAGTGAAAGATTCTCATAACATTTTGAGATATTTTATGTGCATTTAGAGCAGCAATGTTCTCACTCAAAGTATTTTGCATTTCTTCTGTTGTGCTCTGTCTTCAGCTTTGGTGCTGGGCTGCTTGGTTCTTTGGTGTACATACGCATGCTTGGGAGCAGTATTGACTCAATGGCAAATGGAGCCCAGGGGCTTATGAAGTAAGTATTACATGAACCCTGTATTCTCAGTCTCAGGTTCCACCTATACTTGTTTTTACTGTTAAAATTTAAATGTCATCAATTATATGATGTGTCACGGCTATCACTTGGTTCAAAAGCAAAAGGCTTGAGTTTCCAGCCTGATGGTGTATGTTCAAGTCTGAGGGTGGCCATTTCATGCATAGAAATGCTGAAGATTAAGGAATATTCCAGTCCACCCTCCCAGCAATCTGCCAAAAGTAGAACTCATGTTGGTTTGTGGTCCTTTTTATATATTGAATGAAGCATTGCATTTGTTTCAATCTAAGGCATATGAACCATGAGATGCTTGTGAGCATGAGTCACCTGAGATTATATATTAGCAACACTGTTTGTCTTATTCATACATTTTGTTTGTGAGGATACTATTACAGAGTAGGTGTTGAAGCATGTAAACAAACTGTAGTCTGAGTCAGATGCAGATTTCTTTTGAGGGAACTTTTATTTTCTATATATTTGATACAACTTAAGCACAAAGTGTGAGTATGGAACAAAGAGGGAATATCACGGGGGTCGAGATAAGTGATGTTGGGTAAACATGAAGGAAGATAAAGTAAAACATCGATGGATTTGTGGAAACCTAGAAAAACCTAATGCTTCATAAACCGAGATATTGGAGTTTTAGGCTATAGTACAAAACATCAGGGAGACGAGCGGTGGATGAAGGGACCTGTTGCTTCATCAAACAAAAAATGGGGAAAATTGTTTTTGGGGGGGGATTGGGGGGGGGGGGGGGAAAAGAGGGTGACAAAGGAGAAAAGGCAATTAATGGAAAAGAAGAGGAGAAAAAGAAGAAAACGAATAACAAAACACATATTGGAACAAGAATCAGCATACAAAATGGCTACATTTTCTCAAATAAGGCACTCGCATTGGTTGCCTTGGCCTCGCCTAGGTGTCTCCTAGGTGCCTAGTGACCACCATGTGTCACTTTCTCACATGACAACTATGTTAGATTGTGCTTTTGATTTTGTATACATTTTCTTTAGAATTAAGTATAAGATAAGTAAAGTGAAATGAAACTTAAATGTTGCTTAAAATCAATTAATTTCTATACATTTTCTTTATAATTTTCACATTGTATGAGATTATAAGGGTTAAAGATTATTCAACGATGACTTGCATATCTGAGAAAGTAATACAATATATAAGTATGTATTAGGGTGGACGCTTATGTACTTTGAGATCCAAGTGTAAACTATTTCATGTGCAAATCTAATACTGCTCTTGTATTTTAAAAAAGAAAGCATATAAGAAAAAAGTTACGTTAAGAATCATAACCAAATGGCCCACTGTTTGTCTACCAATCTGTTTGATCTATATAAAAGACAATACCTGTTTTTTAGTTGCTAACCATGGTAGCTAGGTATGACAAGGGCATGGAAAAGTTTGTTATCAAACATAAAATTTACATTGATACTACAAGTATTTGACAAGATATGGATCTCATTTTGGAGCGTCCATGATGTAGTCATAATGGGCATAAGGTGATACAGATTCTTCACCAAACCAGGCTTGTTTTATCAGGAATAAGCGTAGGTTTGGGTTCCATACATGTTGGGCCTTTGATCCCATGTGTTTTGAGTGTAATAGGCCATTTTTATGGGTCTAAACTAGGGGTTCTAAGGTTGCATACGGGATTCACTGATTTGTTTCATTTTTCCTTAGTTTCCTTTTTATATGGGGATATTTAGTTTCTAATTTCAGTACCTAGTTAGTTTCTAATTTTCAGTCATAATTTAGTTTCTAATTGTTTTATTTCCTAGTTTACTTTTTCAGATTTAGTAACTAGATGTTAGTAATCTTTAGTTCAGTTTTTTAGTAACTTTGAAGTTACTAAATTGTAATCACCCCTCCATCATTATTATAAATAAATGAGAGGCCTCCCATTAAGCCCCACGATTTTAAGAACAAAAAAAACTCTGCTGCTGTAGCTGCTGTTGCAATGTCTCTGCTGAGATGCTTCTTCTGTTTGATCAAGAACAATAGGGCTGGTGTTTGATCTGGTTGACGCCTTGCAATGAGAAGCCCGGGCGGTTCTACAAGTGTTTTCTTCTTTTCTTTCAAGTCTATTTTCAAGCTATTACTGCTGTCACAAACCAGGTATTTTATATTTAAAATTCTGCCCAGAAATCTCAGTCAAGTAGCAATCGACCTCTGCTCCCTGAAGCAGTTTTGGTCCTTGCCTTGGGCTATAATTTTGGTTGATAGTCCCTCCCTGTCCTACTTAGGATCGACCCAAGTTATGGCTGATTCTGTCCAGCCAATAGTGATATATTCGAAATCTCTATATTTTTGTCTTCTAGTGCTCTGCCATAACCAGAACTGGGATTGATTGGACTGGTTTGAATCTTGCTGTTGTGTTAGACTTTGGTTCATGGATTACAGTTGTTTTTATCCAATTGAATTGCTTTCAGTCTCTGGTTTAGTTCTAAAGGTTGCTGCTGGTTTGACCTGATTAGTATTGCCATATTGAAATTGATATCTTGCTGGACTATGTTATATTATTCTGATTTTCTGTTAAGTTGTTGGGTTGGTTATGGTTGTTCTTTGTTTAAAAGTTCCTGCAGTTTGAGACTTGGTTAGACCCCTATCCTAGTCTAAATTATAAGGCCAAGACAACAGTGAACAGACACGTAGTGTGTGGAGAGTGAAGGGCACACAGATGACATAGGCACCAATCAGATAAACCAAGCAGAAGGCCTAAACAGAATCTTGAAAGCAAAGGCAGATGTCAGTTTGGCACTTGTACAAGCAAGTTTTTGAGGGGTCAGATCTATAGTTGGTTTGGTTGGAAAGAGGATAATGACTAAGTAGAGAGGCAGTTTGAGTAGGAAAGCTTCTGTGAAGAAGCGTAGTTAGAGGACCAAGGCAATTGGTTAGATTATATGGAGAGTGGGGTACATAGAGGTGTGTGCAGCTGCACTTACTACCCTCTCATCACCCGTGTTGGGTATGGGAGTGGGCACACCTCCCAAGCACTAGGTGCACTTAGGTGCAGATGGAGAGGGGGAACACAATACATGTGCTCCCAAATGGACTCTAGGCATGACAGAGGAGTCCAAGGTGGAAGTTCTTGGAATCATTAGTTGACACATGGGGCAGTCCTTCAGTAGTGTTGCATCTTGATTGGGCAGTCATTAAATGAGGAACTTGATATCAGTCAGAGGGCAGAGCAATATTGTGAGGTGTCAATGATGAGATGTGCAGTGGTGTTGTGAGTGTGGCAGCCAATAATAAGTTTTTAGTGCATCAATATGTGTGTCAAATCAGTATGGTATCATCCTCTATGTCAGTGTTAGAGTGCATTTTTTTTGTGAGAATGGTTGGCTATTGGGAGTGTTAGAGTCCAGTTTTTTGGTGAGAATGGTTGGCTACCTGACATGGGGAGTGGTATTGTTTTGACTGGATGCAGAGGAGAGATAGTGGAGGCAACTAGTGAGGTATGCAGTTGTGTACTGCAGATGGATGTGGATGGAGAGTATCCACCTGAGGTAACATTGGTATATGATGAGCAATGTTGTGGTAGATATGAGGTTAAACTGAGCAATTGGGTTTTCAACTGATAGGATAGGAAAGATGATGTGTATGGGCATTCCTATGTAGTTTGAACTCTCACATCTATAGGGTTGGGAAAATGCATATGAGAACTCCTATAGGTGCTTGTATCTCACACTAGGAGAGATTGCTCTAGAGAGAGATGTCATGGTCAGGGGAAGCTTGGGTATTTGTCAGATATATATTTTTTTCTTCTAGTCAAACTCATGAGGTAATTTTTGCAGTGCTTTGGTATTGAAGCCAAAGAGGTGTTCTCACATGTAGGGGAGAGACATTAGTAGAGCAGAAATATTTTCCATTTAGGGGGGAGAATTCTCAGGCTGAGGTGTTCAAGTGCAAGGAGAGATTGGACTAAGAGGGAGTCCAATACGATGAGCTCTTTGATAAGTTTGTCAAAGGGGGAGAGATTCTCTTCTGAAGGTGAAGGGAAGTTCACTTCAGTCCTTTGCAATTATTGTCAAGGGGGAGAGAGAAATGCTTGAGCGATATATATATTGATGAGATATTGCTCATTGTGTATGTTGACAACAATTCCAAAGGGGGAGATTGTTGTACGCATAGTGCATGTGGTGCTGACATTGTTGTCAACACAGTGCACCACAGTGCAGCCTGAGTTACCAGAGTGGTAGTACAGATGGTAGTTGTGAATACAGAGGTGTACAAGTGGCAACAGTAATTGCAGAGGTGTAGGCAATGTATTAGTGTGGTAGGGCATCTACAGTGGTGTGACAGGGTTCACATGTGTTCTAGTAGAGTTGGAAATGGCAGAGAGTTCAGGACATGTGGTAGTTTGACAGTGTTAGAGAGGTTTTCGGATTCAAGTGGCAGTGTTTGTCAAGTCACTACACGGTCATACAATGGTTGCAAGTGGCAGCATTGATAACAGTGTACATGCACATCGCATGGTACATCTATAGATTATGCTAATGTTGTCCATTTTATAGTCAACTTGAGTGGGTCAAGTGGCAGGATTGGAAGAGGACATAAACAATGAAGTTGTAGTGCTTCGACTGTCCAATGAAATTGGAATAATTGTATTCCGAGTTCATATGAGGGAGATATGGAGTTTTTCATATCAGTACACAAAAAAGAAGAAAATGGGTGATTCAAATTGTTTATTATCAGTACAAGCATGTAGATGATGTGGCAGCCTAGTGGACAATGAACAGTGGCAGTGTATAGTGAACAAGTAGAAAATGAGGTCAGTTGCCGCAGCTGGGTTGGCTTTGGGGGCATTTTGGTCATTTCAAATGACAGTTTTAGAAGAAGGGTTGTTCTGAAAAGTTGTGGAGCATCTAATCATGAGTTCAATGCAACTTGAATCTTCTCAATTTGACTATGATGAGAAAGTTATGTTTGTTTCTGTACAATTGCTCCAAAATGGTCAAGCTGTTCGGAAAAATGTCCAAGTGAGGTGTTGCATGCTTTTTGAGGTCCAAAGAGCCCTACCTGATGAGTTGACAGCAATGGTGAAGTTGGTTTCATGTTTGGTGACGTGGCACAGTGCCATACGACATGGTGGAGGAGTGGTGGCAGCTAGTAAGGCTGGCCACACACGCATGGCAGATCGCATGCACCGCTGTGGCATGCCGCAGCACATGGCTGGACGCAACATGACCCCAGTGCTCACAACCAAGGCCACAGGTATGGCCTGCCCCATCCGTGTGCCTAGCGGCTTGCGGGGCAAAGGCCAGAGCACGCAGCCAAGGCAAGCATAAGGCTTATTTGGGTTAAAATGACTAAGTCTTGGACGGCACCCCATGTCTTCACTCATTTGCCTCAAAGAGGCTTGGTTTTTGTTAAAAGACATGTGCTCTCGATAACCACTTTGTATCCACAGGGTTTGCTTTATAACTTGCAAAAATTGGGTGTCCACAAGAGGCCTTAATTTTTAGGAGGAAGGGCCTTTTATGGAAATTATCATAAGTTTAGTTGATTGCCGCTTGTGTTTTCTCATTGTCAGGTGTGAACCCATGTGCTGAGATGCACTGAATATGCCCATGCTTTAATAAGCACATGCACAATTGGTACAATTAATGATTCCTTCTTGGAAAATCTCAACCTTCCATCTCTTCCTGATTAGACGCTCATGATAAAAGAAGTCGAAAGGTATCCAAACACCTTTTTGAGTGACATGATGCTTGTCACCTAGATACCCATCCAATGCCCAAGTAACTGACCAAGATCAATGGTCAAGATTACATGATATGAAGTTCAAAAATGCTAAATGAAGGCCTCTTGTTGGCCGAACTTCAAGAGCGCATCTCTGCCTCATTTTAAGTCAAAATTGCCTTTGGTTTTTTCCAACATTCCTTAAAAATTCCCAAGAATGTGAATTAGGGTTTTTCGGGTACATATGGAGTGGCTAAGACCCATATATTTTATAGAAAAAGGAGAAGAGGGAAGAAGGGAGTTTTGAAGTTGCATCAAGTCACTCCATTTCCATTATTGAGGGCCAAAATGCTTCAATAAAGGCCTAGCTTGCTCAAGAACTTTCATTGAAGGTCTCCACACTGGAAATGAAGTCCATGAGTGAAGAAGATAGAGAGGGAAGAGAGAACGTGTGTGCCAAGCCCTTGAAATCAAAGAAAGCCCTGGAGAGGGAAGAGGGGAGCTTGGGATTGCATTGCACCTCCAACCACCATTCTTGAGCTTCATTGTCTATAAAAAGAAAGAAAGAAAAGAAGAGAATGAAAGGAAGAAGAAAGAAGAGAGAGACCAGGGAGAACCCTCGCCCAAGTTCTCCCTACTTCTTCAAGATACTCAAGTGCCTACCGGGATTGAAGCATCGGTGGTGCTAATACAACGTGGTTGTGGCTGCATTGAGTGGAGATCAAAGTCACCGCTCCAGAGGTTAACCCTTCCCAAGGTAATACACTTTTGTCAAATACGAAGCCCTAGTAGCATTGCTATGTGGATGCCACCACACTGCCGAACCACGTTATATTTTGTGTTATGGATGTGCTTATATGGATGTTTTATGTATATGGAGTGCCTTGTCTGCAGGATGAGTGTGCACACCGTGTAGGCTTGCCACATAATTGTATGCCCATTTGTGGTTGAGAGGTAGGTGTGACACACGAATGTGTTTGTGTGATTGATTGAAGATTGCCGGGAGTGTATGGTTGTCAGCTTGGTTGAAGGTTCGCTTACAATGGGATTAAGTGACTGAACACCAGTGAAATCTGCAAGTGTGACTATAAGGTTTGAGTGCCGGTGACATCAACATATGAGTTGGGAAGCAAACAAGTTGAGTTGGATTTTAGTCCAACACGTTCTATATCGTATTAGTATCTCCATCATAGTCCCACCTCATTCCTCTCTCCAAAACTAATATTGATGCAGTTGCACGATGGAAGTAGTTGCTATCTTTAGATTTGATTTTTATTTAGTTGCTATCTAGGTTTAGTTTCCATTTTTAATTAGCTTCCAAAATTATGTTATTATTTTCTTTAAATAGCCCTGTAATGGAGAACTCAGTAGAGATTTTTGAATGAATTTGAGAATTTATGTTTTGGTTGGAAACGATGGCTGCCATGGGTGGTTTCCCTTTCTCTCTCTTCTGAACTGTTTTCTTCTTCCCCTTCCCCTGACTGTCTTTTCTTTTCCCTCTGTTCTTCTTCTCCTGCTGTTCTTTTTCTTCTTCCATTCTTCTTCTAGCTGGTTCTCTTTCCCAGCCCCTGTTCTGGGTGACAGTTGCTGCCCTACTGAGGTGTTTCGAGCTCCTTTATATGTGAGTTGTTTGGGCCAAGGATTTGATCGCAGGAAGCCCTCTCCTAGGCGACACAAATCATCAGACTTCAGCTGCCGAAAAGTCCCTTTACCATCTGTCATCATACCTGCAACTGAGACTGACTCTGTTCTACCGCCAGGTTCTACTTCTGGTCATTCCGCAGCCTCCCAGCTTGAAAATCCAGGTGCTTATCTTGTGGGATCAATAGAGCCTTATCCTGAGAAGCTTCGTTTCGAATTTCAGGTCCAACCAAGCCCTATCGAAGGAGTTCTACCGATCGGAATTTTTTTTCTGTCCGCTGGTTTCTGGTTCTCACGACAAGAAGAAGAAGAAGAAGAATAGGTTTCTTTTATTTTAAAAGAATTTTTCCTGTTATTACAATTAAGCCCTTGTTCCCAAAAGTTATATTCCATTACCCCTTTTCTCTTTGGTAAAATTCAGAATAAGCCTTTGTATTAAAGTTTTAGTTCTAGAACTACCCCATCTACCTTATAATTATTTCTAAGGCCCTGCTTGTTTCTGAAATTACAAGAATACCCTTCAACCATTAAATTTGAGATTTTGGTCATTCTTGTGGGCCATAAGCGATCCGATTTCGGTCCTTGGAATCCGGATCCGCATCAAGTGGTATCAGAGCAAATTTTCCTGCAATTTTCTAACCATGGCAAGTCACATCACCAATGCTGAGTTGCACAAATTATATCGTGAGTTAGCCGAGAACCAACAGAATACTGATGCTAGGCTTGAGAGGACTGAAGCCAAGTTTGATAAGTTTATGGAAGAGATGATTGCCTTTATGAGGAGGTCCGACAAGCGAGCTGAAGAAGGATCCTCTACATTACCCCCTCAGCTCAACACTTTACGGATCGAAGACACACCTCAGAGGCAGCAATCTGATCCGGTTGTTCCCCAGGATGTTACCCGGCAATTTTCTGACAGAGATTATGGCATCAAAGTGGAGGTTCCCGAGTTCAGTGGTGAAAAGGGACCTGAGGAATTTCTTGACTGGCTTACCAAAGTGGAGAGAATTTTTGCGTATAAGTCTCTTCCAGACGTGAAAAAGTGTGAACTCATCATCACCAAGTTTATTGGGTATGCATGTTCCTGGTGGGATGATGTACTACATGTAAGGTTTGTCAGAAGACTTGGACCCGTTATCAATTGGGAGGTCATGAAGCAGATCCTGACTGAAAAATTTGTTCCCCTTAATTATGAAAAGGTAATGTTCCATAAATTACTTAACTTGCAACAAGGGAACAAAGATGTGGATTCTTACACCCTCGAATTCCACAAACTGTCTTCAAGGTGTCGGCTTCAGGAAACAGACCAGCAACCGGGTGATGCGATATATCAGTGGGTTAAGTACTGAGATTCGACTTGAGTTGGCTAACACTGATTTCAGGTCTGTTGATGTGGCAGCGGCTCATGCCAAGACAGCTGAAGAGAAGTCCATTTATTGGAAGGGTATGCTCAAGACTTCTTCAGTTTATAGACCTCCACCGCGTATGGAGGAAAAGAAGCCTGAAGCTCGCAGAGTTGAAGAGAAAAGGTCAGAGTTCAACAAGGATAGTGTTGGGGTGAAGAATATCATATGCCATAGTTGTGGCGAGAAGGGTCACTATTCCAACAAGTGTCCCAACAGGACTCGTTCTGTGAACGTTGCAGAGAAGCAGCCGACAGAGAAGAGTGAAGATGAATCTCATTTATATCCTTATCCGATCGAGGACGATGATATTGTCGATGATGAAGATGAGGATGTAGAAGCTCATTCAGCTAGCCTTTCATCCTTTTCGAATAGACTAGTTGATAAAGCTCCTCTCTTCAGACAGAAGGGTACTCTCCTGCACGGCTCCGACCATACTGATGTTCATGCAGTTGTTGATACTGGGGCAGAAGCAAACTTCATATCTGCTGAATTTGTTCGAGCACACAACCTTCCACAAAAGCAGCTTTTCAAGAAGATTCATATGCGAGGTTTTGGACCCACAGCTCGAGAAGAGGCCACTGCAGTTGTTCGAGTACACCTACAGTTTGGGCCGTTACAGTACCATGTCACCTGTTTGGTCACCTCATTGGCACACTGCGACATTCTTCTAGGGCGACCTTGGCAGCGACTTGCAGGCATTCTCTATGATGGCGCACGGAACACTATAAAGGTGAAACAAGGAGGTCGTACGTACTTAATGAGGCCACATGCATTATCAGACATGCCACGTCACCGACTGACTCCAGCTCCAGTGACACGTCAACCTACTCACCCTCCTCTTGGTGTTATGTTCCCATTTTCTGTTTCGAGCTATGTGCCACCTCATCGGCGAGCGATTTACGAGGGAATCTTAGGAGCACGACCTAACTCGACGGAGTCGAGTTCTTTTAAGACCGGGAGAGCTGATGCAGTTGGGCGATGGAAGGGATCTCTTTGATTTGAGAATTTTACTATTTACTTTCCTTTTTTTGGTTTAGAAATTAGTTTGATAGTATTTTAATTTAGATTTGATTTTTATTTAGTTGCTATATAGATTAGTTTCTATTTTCAAGTAAGTTGCCATTAATTGTCCAATTTTTCCTTTATATTGGACATGTACTCATGGAGAAATTTCAGTTTTGAATGAAAGAATTGAATGTTGGAATTAATGGATGAGTCTGTGGCTGTTGCGAGCCTTGCGTAGTTCCCCCTCCTACTTTGAACTTCTTTCTTCATCTTTCTCTTTTCTTTTCTTCTTCCTGTCATCTCTACCTCTTATCTCCCACTTTTATTACCTTGTTATGTTCATTGGTTACTGTTCTACATCTCTGCTGGGCGTTAAAACCGACATCAACAAGAAGCTGGCTGACCCCTGTCCTGTGACCGACGGAATCAGAGGTTTGGGTCGAAGGAAGCTGCCTTGTAGGCGACTCCAACCCTTAAATCTTAGACCAAAAACCTTTCTCTGCTGTGAGAAAACAAACCTGCGACAGGGCTGAACCCTAAGCTACCGCCAGGTTCTATTACAAGTTCCTACTGCAGCCTTCCAACCTGCAGATCCAAGTGCTTATCTTGTGGGATCAATAGAGCCTTATCCTGAGAAGCTTCGTTTCGAATTTCAGGTCCAACCAAGCCCTATCGAAGGAGTTCTACCGATCGGAATTTTTTTCTGTCCGCTGGTTTCTGGTTCTCACGACAAGAAGAAGAAGAAGAACAGGTTTCTTTTATTTTAAAAGAATTTTTGCTGTTATTACAATTAAGCCCTTGTTCCCAAAAGTTATATTCCATAACCCCTTTTCTCTTTGGTAAAATTCAGAATAAGCCTTTGTATTAAAGTTTTAGTTCTAGAACTACCCCATCTACCTTATAATTATTTCTAAGGCCCTGCTTGTTTCTGAAATTACAAGAATACCCTTCAACCATTAAATTTGAGATTTTGGTCATTCTTGTGGGCCATAAGCGATCCGATTTCGGCCCTTGGAATCCGGATCCGCATCACAAGGTTTAAATGGAACTCCAACTGAAGAGATAAGCATCTCCAATAGATCAAAGAACATCATGCATTTTATCTTTTTATTTTCAGTTATGTCAAGTAGATTAGTCGTTTCTTGGCAAAGACCATGACGACTCATGTGTTGTCATGATAGCTTCAGTTATCATTCATGGCAATCCATGTTTTACCATGATTGTTTTTCATTAATATGGATTATGTTATCCTTCTTATTTTTCCTTATGAGTTTTGTTTTTCCTTTAAAGTCCTTGAAGCAATCGAGGCATTGGAAGAATCTTTTTTTCTCTTCTGATTAGAAGTTGAATCTTATTCCATCACATTCCGTTGAGTCTTACGACTATAGTAAATCCACGCACTTCACTATCCACGATGTGTTCGTTAAAAATTTGCCAAACATAAATTGGCACACCTGGTGGGACCGAACCCACAATCGCCTGATTAGAAGTCAGAAATACATTTTCGTGTCTGTACAACTATGGTACGACCGCAATCCTAATACGAACCTCCTATAGGTTCACTTGTAGAATTTTTTACGAACATATTTTGGCAGCCCACAATCCCAATTTATGTATGCCAAATTTTTTACTAACAATGTGTAGGCGTGCCAGAGTCGTAAGACTCAATGGAATGTGATGGAATAAAATCCAATTTCTAATCAGGGAGAAAATGAGATCCTTACAGTGCCCCGATTGCTTTAAGGACTTTAAAGGAAAAACAAAACTCATAAGGGAGAAGAAGAAGAAGATAATTCATGCTAATGGAAAATAATCATAACCAAACACGGGCCACCATGATTGGTACAACATCCATCTTAATGGAAAAACAATCATGGCAAAACATGACCTGCCATGAATAATAACTGAGATTATCATGACGAAACACGGGCCGTCATGGTCTTTGCTAAGAAACGACTAACCTACTTGACATAACTAAAAAGAAAAATAAAAAGATAAATGCATGATGTTCTCTGATCTATTGGAGATGCTTCTCTCTTCCGTTAGAGTTCCTTTTATACCTTAAAATTTTCATAACCGCAATAGCCCACTCATAAGAATAGTTACAACTGTTCAAACCATTAAAATTGCACACATGTAACTTCCCTAGAGCCAACTCTTGTCAATATGAACTCCACCCTGGGCTACCCTGTGTATTAGTCAACCTAACCATATTCGGTCAGCCTGATCGATCAACCTGATTGGTCAGCTGAATAATCAACTCCTTAACAAAGGGTCTTCATTTATCGATTAGCTTGATTGGTCAACTTGTCCAATCAACTCCTTAACAAATTGTCTCCATTTATCGGTCGGCTTGCCGATCAACTCCTTAAGACAAGGTCCTCATTTATCAGTCAATAAACGAATGGCGGGCTAGTCAATCCCTTCACACATGCCCTTTTTTTTGTCGGATAGACTGATCGAAAATAGGGTGCAAACATATAAGAAGAATCCTCTTCTTTTGGCTCCTTCACCTTGCCATTATATAGCCCATCAACCACCTTCAACTCCCAACAAAATATTGGCAGACTAAGCCCACTTAAGATAATTTCTCCCATTAAGTTTCACAATAGAATCATCACCGCATGATTGTCATTGTGACCATTTCCAGAGCTAACTGTATTCTGAACTTGATTGTCATTCCGACCACCATCCATTGTTGTAGATTCGGCCTCCATTTCTCAGCTTCAAGGCTAAAATCAATCACAAATCACCAAAAGGTAACAAGGAACATATCACAGCCTCCGAACAGCAACAAGACTTGATCCCAAGCCTTAAACACCACTAGATCTGATCTTCAAACACAAAACATCACGGCTTCATCCAAATCTGGTCATAGTCTTCAGAAGAGAAATCACATGCATTGACAGGTGTTGTGATCAAGAGCCAGATCAAGCCTGCTCTGAATGGATAGTGTTCTATGTAGTTTAGCCATTGAGCTCCGAACAATTTGTTTTAATAAAAGAGATGGTTTGTAAGGTTGCTCTATTGCAACCTGGTGGTCGCGACTTCGAACAAGGAAACAGTCTCTCCACACAAAAAGTGGGGGTACAGACATGTACATATGCCCCTCCCTAGACCCTGCAGTAGCGGGATCCTCGTGCACTGGGTACGCCCTTTAAAAGAGAGGTCTGGTCATATCCCACTTTTCTAAACCCCTTTTTCGGTGCTGAAGTTCTGCAATTAGGTCAGATCTTATTTTTAGTTTGTTTCTCCTTCGATTATTCTCAGTTTATCACTTATTGAACCATTGTTCTACTGGGTTTTCTAAGGGCATATCCTTGATGAACTGAGATTTAATCAGGTCTATTTATTTCAGTTTTCCTGTGCTTTTATGACCTGCGATACTCTGTTTTTGAGTGGTTTTCTGATCATGATACAAAGAGTGGCTGAGACAGATGTAGCCATCAGATCTGCTTCAGAGTTTGCCAAGTTATTTACTGTTCTAAGAGTTGCAATCGACCCGAAGTTGATTTGTATCTGTCCAGTACTTTGTGAGTTACTTAAGTTCCTAGTTTTTAGGATCTTAAGTTGCTAATTCTAAAACAGGACTGGTTCATAAGATCCAACTATTGGATCAGGCTCTTCTTTGTGGAGTTTTTCTTGACCATAAGAAGACCTTCAACCAAAATTTCACTTCAATCTGAATTGTTGATTGATGTATAATTAGATTCTCTTGAATCTAGTTATTTTCTTCTTCACCCAATGCAGGAATATTATTGAGTTTTTAACCTAAGTTCTTAGGCTTCTAGAAACCCATCAATGGTCCATCATGATTAAGGCAAAGAAATCAGGGAAAATCAAATGTCCTGATAGCTGATTAAAACGATTAAAACATCAGGTAATAATGTCGAGGAGATGAACACTGGAAGGTGAATGCCATTCCAACATACAGAAGCCAAGTGTATGCCTACTGTCCTTATAGACTGTCATGATGGTCTACAAGGTATGCATCATAAGAAAAAGAGCTTGTCAACAAACTTTTGTGATATATACTCTGATCTGAAAAACCTCGGGCTGAGCCAATCTAGGTGTGATTGGACCCCAACCTAATCTTTTGTCCTGGCTGGGTTGGGTTTTGGGAATGTCAACCCAAGATAGAGCTAAGGTAGGTTGGGGTTGTTGAATAATGTATGGAAGGTATTTACTGTGTATACATCATATGTTAAGATACATTTTAAATAGGACAACGTGACCCAACTGGCCCAAAATCGGGAAAAAAAAAAAAAGAGTTTGTGAGGCCAGGTTATTGATAAGCCTACCAGATAGGCAGAGCTAGGGCTCAAAGCAACCCAACCCAACCCGTACTGAGACATTATAATAGGCAACAAGAACAGTAACAGGAAAGAGGAAATGCTTTTACCATCAAATTGATAGAAATGTAATATCACTTCATCCTCAGTCATTTGCACTCGGGCAGTTTGCTGGAGAAAGAATGGGGGGAGAAAATGAGGGGCCAATAAAATACATCATAAGGCAATTAGCATCTCCAAATAAAACAGAACAAGGAAAAGACAAACTTTTTTTCTTCTTTTCTTCTTTCCACCATCATCCTGAATGTGGCCCTCTCTCCTCTCCATATCTGAGACTCCTGTCAAGCCTTCAAGTGAAAGTGCAATTGCCTGCATTGAAGGTTATCCCAGTGGTGACGCATTTTTTTTGCAATCAGTTAGTAACTCAGAACTCATGTATTGGACCAAGCTTACCCAGTCAGATTAAACTCAGAAAGAAGGAAATGAAAAACATATTTGTTCTAGTGTTGGATGATATTGACCTTCTGTACAGCTGCATCATCATCAATGTAATTTGATTCGCTCGCATGCTTTTGAAGAGTGACTGTTTTCTTAGCTTTCCCAGTCCTTAAAGAACCTTTACTCTTTCCCTAGAGAAAGAAGAAAATTCACAAACTTCAGCATATAAATCCAATTATACACATGCAAGGTAAATGTTGGGTAATTTTGCACCGTCTTCTTGCTAAGGTTTATTGAGTAAAAATTCTTCTTTTTTTTTTTTTTTTTTCCCACACAACCAATGCTTGTATTTCTTTCAGTGTCACTATTTTGATCTGCTGGGGTATAGACGAATGTCGCCTTTAGTGCAAGGCATAGGTTTAACCAGGTTTGGCACTGATTTATGCCAAGCATTGTTTAATTAAATGATTATTATTCATAAATAAGCAAACACCCCCACATGAATCTACTAAAAATAGTTAAAAATTCAAATTCCAAAAAGATAAAAAGTCCACCACCCATTTCAATAACAAAAACTGAACTTTTAGTTACAGGGGCAATTTTCAACCTTCAAAAATGATAAGGTTTTGCTCAAATCTAAAAAATTCATAAACTTTATTGTGATAGAATATCACTAAAAACCAAAAGAAAGGTAAAATTATATTTTGTCTCGATATCTACAAATTTATTTCCATTCAGGGTGATTTTAAAAAGCATTCATACATACCAAATAAGGTTTGACAGGAACATGACTTCTTCGTTACTAAGCAATCTTGAATTTGTTGGAAAACTGGTTTTGTGCTCTACATAATACAATCAGTCTCTTGAGGAAATAAAATTAGTTGACAGCCAAACTTAGATTAAGTTGAGAAGACATGTCACAAAAACAAAAAGAGTCCATGCGAAATTGGAAGTGACATCCATAAGCTCTACCTACGACCTTGAGCCTTCAGATGCATTTATAATAACACCCATTCAGTCTAGCTCACACAATGATCCAGATGAGGATTCACAAATCCGAAATATAATTCAAATCAAATATAGTAGTAATAACACTTCCAGCACCACGGTTCTTCCAATACCTAACCCTCGAAATATGAACAGCGCATCTAGTTTTGGAGATAACAAAAAGAAAGCTTACTCCAACAAAAACTCAAAAGCAGAACCCTATTGAACCCAAACCATTTCAAACAAATCTGTAAAATCTGTAATACGATCATATGGAATAGACAAAGGAAGAGATGTATATCACATAAATCTCAGAGAATTTTATTTTATGAATACCTTACGAGTGGAAGCTCGAGAAGACCCAGAAGGAACATCAACTCCAACCTTGCCATCTTCCTCTTCATTGTCCTCCTCGCTCGAAGTACTCGCTCCATCATCTTCATCAAACGAGGGTTGGTACTCCTCATCTATAGATTTCTTTCCTTTCCCCTTCCGCTTATACTGCTTCTTAAAAGAACCCAGCAAGTTCGAAGCGAGAATGGGCAAACCGAGAGCTTCCAATCGCTCTCTGTTTTCTCTAATCCTAGATAATCTCTGCCTCTCGTATTCAGGTACACCATCATCCTCGTCTTTGACACCGTCAGAGGTGGACTCATCGTCGCGTTCGGTGTCGCAGGGACGTGCCCTGACCATATCTGCAACTGGGTTTCCGAAGACCTTTGATTAGTTTGTCGAATAAAAGAAGGTTTCACTCGCTAGTGTATTTTTGAGCTTGTGAATTGTGATCGCAGAAGAAGACTTGACAGTCAAGGCAGCCTTATTTTTCTCTCGAAAAAAAAAAAAAGGCAGCGTTATTCGTGGAGATTCATATCGGATGGAGTTCGATCTCATTCATAATTGTGTGACCTGAGTCACGGCTTTGCTCTGCTAGAAGTTGGGATTGAATTCCACTGTGACACAGCAGGCCGTTCGGTGCGCATCCAATGGTTAAAAACATGGGAAAATTATATGATTACTCACTTTTGAGTTTCTTTTACAAAATTATTCATACAAAAGTTTAGTTAACAAAAATACTCAAAATTAAGTTTTTCTTTACAAAATTACCCACTTAAAGTTTAAGTTAACAAAAATACCCAAAATTGAGTTAGGGTTTACAAAACTACCCACTCAAAGTTTTAATAATAAAAAAATACAAGATTATATGTGGAAGATGAACAATCATTATTTTAGGTAGTTTTGTAAACTCAAACCTGATTTTGGGTATTTTTGTTAACTGAAACTTTGGGTGTGTATTTTTGTAAATCCAAACCTAATTTTGGGTATTTTTATTAATCAAAACTTTTTATGGGTAATTTTGTAAAGGAAAACCTAAAGTGAGTAATCATGTAATTTTCCCTATAAATATTCAAGCACGGAGTTCAAGTAGTCACACGTAACCCAAAGCATTTTTGGGCATTGGATGTGCGTCAGACACCCTGTTGCGCCATAGAAGATCCAAGTCCAGTATGGTATTCCGATCCTCCCCAGCCTCTAGAATGTCTAATGTGGCATTCAATGGCTAAAAGGATACGAGTACGCACTTAAACGCATGGGTGTACATTCCGAGTTCCTCTCGATGGCTAGGGAATATATGATTCCAAAAGTTGTATGAGAGCCAGGATAACCTGTACTTGATACAGTAAACATTTTCAGGTCTATATGATGCTTCCATTAGTGTTTTTAGAAATTAGAACTTGACACCTTCATTTAATAACTCTTTTTTTTATTCTCAAAATTATTTAATGAATCGTTTTTTAATGAGGGTAAATGTATCATTTCATATTTTCATTTAGGAAATGCATTAGATGACTTTAAAATTTATTTTAAATATATTTTTACACCATATGACACATTGCATTAAATGACTTTTAAGAATAAGCAGCAAAAAGTAAGGGTAACCTTAGGTGTCAATAAGAAAATCCTTAATTAAAATTTTAAAACAACCAATTATTAAAAGTTACCCTTCCGACTTGTAGAATGTATTTAACCAAAAAAACTTACAGAATGTAGATTTTTCTTTTTTTTATGCGAATAAACTTCTATTTAGCAAAGAGAGGCGAACACACCAAAACAAGAATCCAAAACTCTCCAAGGAGATACATAATGCAGATTAAGTTTAAGAAAAAACTTCATTGTGATTTCACATCCAATCCCAAAATAGAAAATATTTTTTTTACTTGTATGGGATGAAATCATGTATGTTGTGTTTGAATAAGATTACTGGTAATGTTGTCAACATTAATCTAAAGGATCCAATCTAGAATTTGAAGCTTGCAACTTCTTTTTCGTATTAGTGGCATGTATTTTCCTTGGCTAGGTTTGGAATGCACAAAAACGAAACAAATCTTTTTGAAAAACAAAGGGAAAAAAATGCACAAAATCTTATCATTAGGTTTTTTTGGTAAGGAATCTTATCATTAGGTTTGGAATCTATAAAAAATAAAAAGATTTTTTGAAAAATAGACACAAAGGTACAATCTTCTCATTAGGTTTGGGAATGCAAGAAAAGTAAATAAAAATAATTTTTAATAGGAAAAAGGGCATAGGGAGACACATAATCTCATAATTAGGTTTGGAAAGAACCAAAAGTAAGAAAACTTAGGGAAAATAATGATAAAGACACATATCTCATCATTAGGTCCGGAAGGAACAAAAGTAAAGAAATTTTAAAAAGAAAAAAATGACTGAAATACATATAATCTTATCTTTACTTTTGTCTTGTAATGTTTTTTTCGTTAATTTTTATTCATTTCTTTCATTCCGATCATTACAGAAAATTAAATAGCATTAATTGTGACCTTGAGCTTTGGCAAAGTAAAGTTCCTATTTCTCTAGCAATTATTTAGCTTTGCAATCACGACTTAGACAAAGATTGAAGGAAAAAAAAAATAATAATAATTCACATGTTGCTCATGGACCTATGTGAGCATTCACATGTAATGTTGGGCATTGTGAATATCATAAATTTCCTTTAGAATTGAATGCCTGTCCGGATGTGTAGCATATGCTACACCTCCCCATGTCTATTGTTCCTCCCACAATAAGAGATAGATATATTATTTCATATAAAAGAGAAAAGAGATAGACACAGGGAGGCATTAGCATTAGCTATGCAACCTGCCATCGTTCTTTCTCCCTTTTTTATATGGGGAGGGGGGATTTTGTAATTTTACAATTATTGTTATTATTCTTTTAAATGTGACTGCACTATGGGGTTCATCAAAGATTTGTCAGAACAATATTTTCCAAATAAAACCAATGTTTTTTTTTTTTTCATGATTACTTTTATGGTTGTAAGTTTTGCAGTGCTTCCATGGTAAAGAAATGGAAATAATTAAGCCCTTCTTGGTTATATGTGAAGTGAAGTAAAATTAAAAGAAAGAGAAAATGGAAATTTATGAAATAACTATCATGAGTACTTTATAAACCTCAAAAATATTAAATATGATAACTAATACTTTTTCAATTACAAGTGGTGTTCCAACTTTTCTTTCTACTCATTTTTATCCTGCAAAAAACCACACTTGCATTTACGTGCATGTGTGGGAAGTGCATTGTGTATGTGAGTTGGCAGTCCTTATGAAGTTCGATTGTAATGGATAATTACCTAAGAAGAGTCCATAACACAATAGTTGAGGTGTTTTAGATGTAGTATGAAGTTAATATGCATTGATATGTTAATGTGTTATTATCACGGCTATGTGGAGATCATAGAAAGGGAAGTTACGAAAAAATTATGTCATGGTAAGTGTTTGAGCAAATATTAACAGATACGAAAATAAACAAAACCAGATTCGCACAACACAGAGAGATTTAACGAGGTTCACTCACCGATGTGGTGTGCTACGTCCTTGGGCGAAGAAGAAGATATTTCACTATATAGAAAAGATATTACACCCAGGCAGCGACGAGAAAACTCACTCTAAAACCCTAGCTCGAAACCCCCCCAAATTACAATGACTTGCTCAACAAGACGATAGTACATTATATACTCCAAGTTGTGGTTCGATCCATCGGGTGATCGATCAAGTCGAACCATACCGTGGGGCTACACCCCCAAATGAGATTAATGCTAGGCTCCGCCCAACCCCTTTGCTTTCATCACAAATCTCATAAAACTTTTCATTTGAATCACCATCAAAATATGTCAGAGCAAATCATTCTTCAAAACGGGTCAAGAATTCAAGACAAACATAATTAAAAATATATGTTATATATATATTTTAGTAATATAAACTTGATTTCCTATATGTTCTTTGTAAAAATTTGAAGTCGAGTTTTTCCTGATTAAGACAACACCCCAAGCTTGATCCATAAAACGAATATCCCTATTTTATCCCATCTGATCTTATCTCTTCCCTATCCTATATTGTGCACGCATCAGAAACTGAGAAACACTATCCTGGTATTGAAATACAGACAAAGATCATTAAAGACAGAGCGAACAATACAGATGAGAGAAATGGGCCAAATTATTGAATTGGGTGCCCATAGGAGCAGCGCTTGCGGCCCCAAGGTGCAGGGGAGCGTGCGTGAGGTAAGGGGGGTGGGACCTACGGTAACGCACATACAGGCAATCCTTGTGTGGGAGGTTGCCCTCAGCCCTGGTAACTACCTCCCTGTGTTTTTACCAGACCATGCTTGGGGTTTCAATAGCGAGCCGGGCCCAAACTGACCCAATGGGCTTGGTTAGTTAATTTTAGATGCAGTGATGCAGATTGGGATGGTTTGGCACCATTGTTGGAATATTAAACGCTATCATGTATTAGAGGGCAGCGAGGTTATTTCATGTGAGAAGGAGAGAGAGACACAGAAGTATTAGTGTACCTTATTTCTTCGATTCAAAATACATTTTCATATATTTTATACAGAAAACTTCCCCACAACACCACATCAGAGTGTAATTTCATTTTCATTGGATTTTTTTTCTTTTTAATGATTTTTCTCGCAAGCTTTGAATATATGGTTCCCATGTGAATAATACATTTTCAGGACAATCTTTAATGTGGCGTGTAGATATGATTTATCCTCCCCCCCTTACTCCCATTTTGTAATTTATTTAGGGATTAGGGATCACTGCTAGGCTATGTAGCCCCTGTAGTTGCGTAAGGACCAATGGTAGATCACTTGGGAGGATCAACATTGATGAAATTTTTGCATGTCATGAGTGTGTGGCTATCATTTCATTCTCCATGTTGGGTATAGGAGCCACACAGCTTGACAGTAATCGTTTTCTCTTTGTTCAAATTTGAAAGGTGGGCTTATCTTCCACGTATGAGTATATTAGACTTAAAAAATGAAAATTAGATGTATTGTTTGGAGAGAAAGGATTAGGTTCACGTACGAGAATGTTCTCATACATTCCTAATCTGTAGATTTAAAATCTATTACATGAAGATAGAAAAAACGGATTTCAAATCCAACGACCAGAAACATACGAGAACTTTCTTGTACAATCCGCTCTCTTGTTTTGATCCAACATTGATAACTTTTATAAACATGAAGACCACCTTCTAGTTGGCAGTTTTGAGTAAAACAAATATATAATATGAGAAGGATGGCTTTTGAGTATAATTTTGATTTGGTAATCTGAGATTGGTCAATAATTATCACTGTTCCAGAAGTAGATAAGGATCGAATCCCAACTCTAATTTCTCTCCTTGCCTACTCCCCCAATATAATAACCCTTTAAAAAATAAAAATAAAAAGATTTGGTCAAGAATTTACTAAAGTTGAGATCATAAACAATTTTTTTTTTTTTTTTAAATATAAACAAACTTTAATGAATATGGTCCATCTTATTCACGTGGTTTTACATAACAATATATATGTTTAATATATTGGCAACATATTATATAACGTATGTATAAAATATAAATATAGTATAGTTTGCCCTTTATTTTAACCAATCAACGAAGGAGCCAATTTGAAACTAAGAAAAAAATATGTATTCACCCAAAGAAAAAAAAATTGGAAAAAGAATGGTGTATGTCTTCTTCCACGTAGAGAAGTCCCAATTGACCTACATCATGAGCCAAGATTGATTCATTAATGTGTATAGGTGTTGAAAGACGTCTCTTTTTTAGGTTGGATATTTCAATGTGGTATGAAAGCATCCATTGTCTTTCCTAAATTATTTATCCATGTGTATGTTGAGGACATTTTTCGGCTACTCGTGAAGGGAGAATTATAGATAGTTCAACATCAGTTTAAATCTAGGGTTTTTTGAATACAAGATTTTTTTGATGTCTTTATATATTATTGTAATAACTTATTTTACTCTTGCAAAGTGTAAAACCGTTTTTGGATTCTCTGTGGCTTCTATAGAAGTTGAGGCTATCGGAGATGGCTTACTCTTAGTCCATAATCTTGGTTTCTTTATTTTCTTTAGTTTGTTCTATGTTTGTCCCTCGTAACTCTAATGACGAAGTCCATTTTTAAGCTTGATAGGTTGATGAGTTGTGTTAATCTTGGGTGTGGTAGATCCACCCCTCCTTTCCATGTTAATTTTTATCTTTTAGGTAGGAGGTTTTCATTCTCTAATTTTTTGTGAAAGAGAAAATTTTCCTCTACTATGAGTGGATAAAAGTATATCCATTTAGGGTCATAATGCTTTACTATTTTGTAGTACAAGATTGACATCTGAACAGGGATTTTCTCTTGACCCTTGGGTGAAGGAAACCTTCCTCCTTTTAAGAGAGAAAATTTCTAGTTGTTGGTATTGAAAGATTTTTTTTTTTACTCTTTATTTAAGAAATTCACCTCATGAATTTAGTTTTTGGTCTCTTACCAGAAAAAAAAAAAAAAAAAAAAGGTTATTAGTTCAATTTTCATATATATTTTTTCATAACCATGGTTTGCAATGATACATAAAAAAATGGTCAAACCAGGTGAACGATACAAAAATCTCCATGATCGCTAGGTCTGGAGTAGCGTTGCTTTCATGGATCACATGACAATCTTTCCTAATAACTAATAGAGAAAAAGAATGATACATGGTCATGTAGTTCCTATATCCGGACATATAAGTGAGTGAAATTACCATCCCACCCCCTTGTGAAAATAAAAAATCACATACGTGTATATGCACTTGAGCACTTATGTGCACTCTCTTGGCCCCAGTCTGATGCAAAGGTTATGCGACCAAGCAATAATCTCTTGACCTAAGTGCCTAACTAATAGAAGCGTCAATTTCTAATAAAAGCATACATTCATCATGCCTTCTCACATAGAAATACAGAAGAAGGGGCTTAATTTTATCCA
This sequence comes from Macadamia integrifolia, assembly GCF_013358625.1. Taxonomy (NCBI): domain Eukaryota; kingdom Viridiplantae; phylum Streptophyta; class Magnoliopsida; order Proteales; family Proteaceae; genus Macadamia; species Macadamia integrifolia. The sequence goes on from NC_056559.1 coordinate 8,912,687, forward strand.
TTCTCAAGCCTCAACTCTCGAAGTGACTGTGTGAAATAGATTTGATTAACACTAATGTCAAAAAGATTAAAGAGAGCGATGGATCTTCAAGTACATGAATATACGTCAATGTCCTAAGTGCACCTTCATTCCAGTTGGGGTCTTGGGGGTGTCTCATTTTAAAAGTGCATTACGCGCGTAGAAAAAAACTAGGCTTACACAGACTACACAGTCCACCAAAGGAAGGTGCCTGAGCAGTTTCTTGTGACACGGACAAGCATTCATCGGAGGGACAAGAATTTTTGTCTATTTTGGTAGAATGGGGCCAAGAGGTCCTAGACTTTGTGAAGCAACCCAAGAGAATGATTCTGTGATTGTGATCTGTGATCCAAGTGGGTACGGAGTTGGGGCCTGGAGGGTCCAAACCCCAAAGTAATAACAAAGTTGGGCTCTCCCTGCCTCCCCTCTTTTATTTAAAGTGGCATTCATTATATTTATGCGTTCTAGGAAACCATATGGAAAGGTCCTACGAAGTTTCCTTATGTGGACATCTAAGTGACACTAACCCTACTCATAGCATCTGTCAAGACTTGATCATGCCACGTGGTTGGAGTTTTTAGGCCATGTCTCCTTGACCTTTTCCTTGGAAGCGTGGTTTTAGGTGTCGGTTTAATGATATGAATATCCATGTGAATGGATTAAGTTTATGTACGAGACTTTTCTTGTGCATTCCTCACCTGTAGATAAAAAATTAAAAAAAAAAAATTAAACAGAAAAAATAGAAAAAAAATTGTTTTATATCCATGGACTAGGATTCTTAGTCGGAGGAGTGGCTGAAGAGGGATCAATCAAACATAAAATAAGAGATAAATTAAAACCCATGTTTTCTCTTTCCTATTTTGTGTTTGGTTGGTCCGTGTCCTGCCACCCCTGACTGGCTTTATGAAGGAATAAAGACTCCATTCTTTATATGGACCACGGTCTTAACTTCACTTATTGATGTGGGACTATCTTAGTTAACTTGTGACTAGTTTTTATCCACAACAATTATCATATCAATTTTGAAGATAATCGATACCCTAATCCAATATTGCACATTAAAACTATAGTCGGGGGATAGACTACCTACTATTTTCACTATGAAATAGAGGAATTTAGGTCATCTCCAACAACTGGGGTGTTTAACTATCCTCAACCACCCTCCCAGCCATTGGACACACATCATGGTGGTTGGAGGATGGTTGGATGCCCCAATCATTGGAGAGGATCTGGATGAGGAAGAAAAGGGGGTGGGGTGGAGGGGTGTTGTATTATAATGTTACAAATATATAGGTTAATTCATGTGATAAATAACCCCACATTCATCTCAAGTAGTCAAATTATAACTTAAAAGAAACAAATTAGCTCAAACTTTTATTTATAATAAAATTATGAAATACCATTCAAATAAAATTATTATGAAATACAAAATAGCATCTTATATAATTTTATTCACTTCAAATATTCATTTTAAGCTTAGGTACCAATGAGATACTTGACTAGAATTAGTGGCATCTATTTTTTTTTTCTTATAATTATAATTTCCTTAAAAAAAAAATGAAAAAGAACATGTGCAAGACCGTGTAAAATTATCATTGTCTCTCCTGAAATAAAAGTTTCATCTATGTTGATTTTTTTACGATTGATGTAAAAGCCATACAATCAAGTAGCGATCTCTTGCTAAAAAAAAACCCTCGAATATCATTTATCTGTACACATGGCAATATGCTGATAACGTATCTTTGTGTGTCAACACCTGTCCTTTCTTCTGTTTTCATGGTTACCCCCTTCACCCGTAGTAGGAAGTAGTGGCATTGAAACGTAAGTACAGGAGAATGTATAGTGAACGTACATACAGGGGATGTCGGTAGTAGTCAGAGGGTCAGACGATGAAAGCTAATAATTGGTCACCACCGGACGGGAATTATCCTTTCGGATATTCCCCGCAAGAATCGTATTTTAGCCTTCCGCCTCCGAATATTAATAGAATATTCTTCTCCCGTGGTTCCTTCTCATTAGCCAACCGAGTTTTTTAAATAAATCTGATAATAACGAGTTGACGGATACCTCCTGGCTAATCACAGATATTTACGTTATTGCCATTTTCTTCCTGACCGTATTACCCTCTATAATCAACTCAGTCATTAGTGTATTGGTTGAACGACTATCACATCATCTGGTCCCGACTTTTAACCTTTAGATACATAAGATGGTGGGGCAATGCGGAGATGCGAGCGAGTGGGACCACCCGACGTCATCAGGTTGTGTGGTGGGAATGGTTGTGGGTCCCACTCCTCAATCAAATGTTTGAGAGAAATGGATCAATCACATCATCATGTATATATTCTTCAAACTGCTTCGGTGAGGACCATGCGTTACAATTAGGAGAGAGATATTGATTTTGCGGTCACAGATAATTAAGAGCGGATCAGTTGGTTCGCGTACGAGAATGGTCTTGGTTCGTGGATTTAAAATTAATTTTTTTTTTAATTTAATAATAAAAAATTATATGATTATCCATTTCTGGATTTTTCTTTATAAAATTACTCATCAAAAATTTTAATTAACAAAAATACTCAAAATTAGGTTTTTCTTTATAAAATTACCCACTTAAAGTTTAAGTTAACAAAAATACCTAAAATTGAGTTTAGATTTACAAAATTACCCACTCAAAGTTTTAGTCATTAAAAAATAAGAAAAATTATATGATTACCAACTTCTGGGCTTCTCTTTACAAAATTACCTATCAAAAGTTTCAGTTAACAAAAATACCCAAAATTAGGTTTCCCTTTACAAAATTACCCATTTAAAGTTTAAGTTAACAAAAATACCAAAAATTGAGTTTGGATTTACAAAACTACCCATTCAAAGTTTTAGTAATAAAAAAATACATGCTAATATGTGGAAGATGAAGAATCACTATTTTGGGTAGTTCTGTAAACCCAAACCTGATTTTGGGTATTTTTGTTAACTGAAACTTTGGGTGGATTGTTTAGTAAAACCAAACCTAATTTTATGTATTTTTGTTAACTAAAACTTTTTGTGGGTAATTTTGTAAAGGAAAACACAAAAGTGAGTAATCATGTAATTTTTCCTAAAAAATATATGATTATATGTGGAAGATGAAAAATCATTGTTTTGGGTAGTTTTGTAAATTCAAATATGATTTTGGGTATTTTTGTTAACTAAAACTTTGGGTGGGTAGTTTTGTAACTCAAACCTAATTTTGGGTATTTTTGTTAATCAAAACTTTTTATGGGTAATTTTATAAAGAAAACCCAAAAATGGGGTAATCATGTAATTTTCTCTTTAATAAATTCTAAATCAACGTATCAGAAACGTACTAGAAGATTATCGTATGTGAACATGATCCGTTCACGATAATTATGAGGTTGAGTTTAATTGTTCTTTTATTGGGGTCCACCGATTAAAAGAAGAGAGAAAAAAGGGACGTGGTGGAGAGGCTAATTCTTGTTTGGTATATTCAACTTGTGAGTCTGTGAGTCTGATATGTGGGAATGCGACCCATTCCATCTCCATGTGAGCATTAATGTGCAAAAAGTTAAATAGATATCACTCTTTATTCTCTATTCTCTGTTATTGTGGATTAGGAAATGTGAGTGTAGATCAACCACAAATTCCCCTTCGTACTAATCAAAGCTTACGTGTGTTCGGAAGAATACTATTTTTTTTTTTGGCTAACGGTGAGATTCCGGATCTTCACTCCGATTAATTTTATGGGTTCATATTAACCCCACAATTATATAGACCGAGTTATTTTTACTAAAACTAGTAAAGTACTAAACACTCCTATGTGCCCGTATGAATAATTCTAAGAAGATAAGAAGAATTAAACTCAAAACCATACGTTTTTTACGATAGAAGTTCCATCAACTTGACCATCATGAAAACATCAATATATTGATATGAATTGATCAATATAATTCTGATATTTTGAAACCATGTCGTGACTTGTGATCCAAACAAAAGTAGAGACTTGGACCCCCACTAATTCTTTGTGGCGAAGTAGGTAACGTGTGAATGCTATAACTAAATATGATGAATATTGGGGATATCAATCAACATCATAGGTTTAATTGGACCCACAGCCTTGTCAGTTTCTATTTGTACCCCACGATTTGCCCAAATGGGCCCTCTGTTAAATATAAAAGAGGTGATTCCGGGGTATGTGGGCCAGTTGAAAAAGTTTTCCGCCCTTTTTTATTTGGATTCAGCTTTTCTCATGAGCGTTCATCGTCCAAATCTTACCATAGTTATTTGGGCGAGCATCACGTGTCTAGGGGATAATCCAACAATTATTAGAATCTTGTTTTCCACATGCCTTTGTCAACGTCTCGTTTTCTATGCCTTCTCTCAAAACGTTGAATCATCGCCTAAATACATGGTATCGACCTAGGTGATAGGTGTTCAAGAGAAAAGTCAAATCCTTCTAAATTCCTCAACACGTTCTCCTGCTCGTGACGTCTACGTTCCACGTTACATATAGAAAAGAGCTGAATCCAGTATTCACATTTGTATCTCAGCAATGGAGGTTACTTTCGTCAATTAGTGCACTTCTATGGCAATAACGTAAATATAGGTATGTTGTCGGCTAAGAAAAGTGGGAAGGGTGGTTTAGTCATTTAGCTATTCGAAATGTGGATATCTTTTCCGCCTTCCAAGATTTAAAGAACCCTTCGCGTTGCCTTTCGTCCATGCATCGCGGACGCGGAAGCTCAAAGGAATCGCTCGTTAACCAACTCGCCTACGAGTAACTCAACATAGAGAGAGAGAGAGAGAGAGAGAGAGAGAATCTAGCAAATTTGCGAGCTGAGAGCTGAGCAAGGTGGGTAGCTTTCTCTGAATTTGATGATTTTCGTTTCTGCTTCAAATTTGTTGTTTTTCTTTCTTCTCTCAAATGGGTTTTCTTCAATCCGGGACTTTCATGTTCTTTCTTTTTCAATTTCTGTGCGAGTATCCTACACACAAATTTTGATGAATTTGCTTTTTCAATAGTTTTTAGTCAAAACTTATTGTGGAGGTCATTGTTGAGTGAACTCTGCTTCAGATTATTGTCGGTGGATCCCCACCTGTTGTTGCTTGGAGTGTTTAAATGATGAATATAGAGGAGGAAACTTTGAGTTTGAATAATCGTTCTTTTTCTACAAGTTCCTGAATCTCTTGAATCGGTCCATGGCTTTTTTGGGTTTAGTCCATAAATCGTTCTCTGCTTTTTGTTCATCTGGGTAGGGTCTAGTCAATCATCGGGATTTTGCAGCTATGTCAGCTGTGTTCGATGATGGAAAAATCGCGTATGTGGGTTGAAGTTCCCTTTTTTCTCCTCCAGTTTTTACAGTAATTGCTGTCAAAGCACCCAGAATTGGTGGCATTCATCTCTTCTGATTCTGAAGTGATGACGAAATAGCTAATGATATCAATTGGTTGCGTCTGCAGATACCTATAATTTTACTTTCGAGCATTCAAGGTCTGAGCTTTGGTGAAGATTGTGAGGTTGTTCTTTCAATTAGCAAGCTTCAAAGTTCTTCATACCGATAATCGAAACAGAGGAAATTAAGGTACTGACTCATCGATCAATCTGTATTTCCTTTAATGAATACAATCTGATACCCTTTGGATTTTCCTTTAATTCGTTATATATATTACAGTAATGAATTGTTACTTACGATCAAATTTTCATTCTTTGCTGTTTCTGGCTTTCAGATTGCGCACTTGATTCTGTCGGAGGAAGAGGATTACTCTCCACAGTTTTCATAGATTTCGACAATGGGTTCATTAGAGGAACAAAAAACTGAAGCAACTAGTACCAAACCTCCTGGAATTCGGTTCTTAGAGTACATTAGGAACTCTGCTGTATCATTCAGAACCTACCAGACCATTGTCCTAATTGTGACATTTTTTGCTTACGCTAGCTATCATGCCACTAGGAAGACCACAAGTATAGTCAAGAGTGCGCTTGACCCTAAAGCATCCCAAGTGGGCTTGAGCTTCTTTCAATGGCCAAGGAACAACTTCCTGAGATCGAATGAAAACAAAACGGTCTCGAATGTCCTCACCGGTGGTTGGGCGCCTTTTAATGGATCAGATGGCCCTGCAATGCTAGGGGAATTGGATGTGGCTTTCCTCGCAGTTTATTCCTTGGGAATGTATTTTACTGGACACTTGGGGGATCGGCTTGATTTGAGGATCTTTTTGACAGTGGGAATGGTTGGGACTGGTCTATTTACTTCACTATTTGGGTTTGGGTATTGGTTTAATATCCATAATTTCTACTACTTCTTGATAATTCAGACGAGTGCAGGTCTTTTCCAGGCAACTGGATGGCCTTCAGTGGTTGCAGTAGTTGGAAATTGGTTTGGGAAGAAGAAGCGTGGATTGATTATGGGTATTTGGAATGCCCATACTTCTCTTGGAAACATAACAGGATCTCTGGTTGCTTCAGCTTTATTGAAGTATGGTTGGGGTTGGTCCTTCGCCGTTCCTGGTCTCCTTATTTCTTTTGTTGGGTTGGTGGTGTTTCTGTTGTTGCCAGTTACTCCAGCTTCCGTGGGAGCTTCTGAAAAAGAAGAAGATGAAGTGCAATGGCCTAAGAAAAATGTTGGGGGAGTAACAGAACCTTTGTTAGGATCAGAGTCAAAGGTGGTTAAGGACAAACCTGTTGGGTTCATAGAAGCATGGAAAATTCCTGGGGTTGCTCCTTTTGCTCTTTGCCTCTTCTTCTCCAAGCTGGTGGCTTATACATTTCTCTATTGGCTTCCATTCTACATTACCCATACAGGTACCAATCTCTTTCTGTTTACTCCTTACTTCACATGAAATGAATTGAAATTAAGGTTATTTATTGTTTCTGTCTTGAGGTATGTGACTATATTATGTGTCAACCAACTCAAAACTGCTTCTGTTATGGGTCTACATAGATATTGAGTTCATAAAGGAAGTCTTTACATTGATCCCATGCCATTTGGACAGTAACATGACACAGAATAGCTATAAAAAGAAAAAAAACAATACAGCTATTCCCTGTTGTAAAGCTAGGTGTTACCTATCCCTTTAGGTTAATGAATAATGTTCCATGATTGTTGAAAGATTATATTGATTTTGATCTAAACTTATTATCACTAAAACAAGAAAACTGGGTTCCCTTATTGATTTTTTTTGGTTCCCATCCTGCAGCAATCGACGGTAAGTATTTGTCCGATGAGACGGCAGGTAGCCTGTCTACAATGTTTGATGTTGGAGGGATAGTTGGTGGGATTCTTGCTGGCTACATTTCAGATCGCCTGGATGCTAGAGCTATTACAGCAGCAAGTTTCACATACTGTGCAATCCCAGCACTATTTTTTTATCGGAGCTATGGATATGTCTCCTTGTCTGTGAACATTGCCCTCATGTTCGTCACTGGCATGCTTGTTAATGGCCCGTATGCCCTTATTACAACAGCAGTGTCCGCAGACTTGGGTACGCACAGCTCATTGAATGGGAACTCGCGAGCATTGGCAACAGTTACAGCAATCATAGATGGAACAGGGTCTGTGGGAGCTGCAATTGGACCATTGCTTACTGGCTACATTGCTGCAAAGAGCTGGAATGCAGTATTCAATATGTTGATGATGGCCGCTCTGGTGGCAGGGCTTCTTCTAACAAGACTAGTGGTGGCCGAGGTGGCTGCAAAGATTCAGTTTTTAAGGTCACAAGGTTGCACTCAGTCAAGGCCTGAAGCTAGCGTGGCTGAAGTGTGATTTCTTAGTAAGGGATGAAGAGGGTGTTGTGTGTTGTTCTTGATGTGTGATCATCCAGAATGTATAGATCTGATTGATTGCCCCTGATGATTAGCTGGATGAAGGGGTGGAATGGCATGTTGCAGAACCTCTCCTTGTGTTTGAAAGACAGTAGAGGTCTGTCCTCCATGATCAAAATTGCCATTGGAGGAGCGGAGCAGGGCCGGGCCGGGCCGGGCCGGGCCGGGGCCTTGTATACATATACAGTTATATAAGCACACACGTTACCTCTGTTAACTTTATCAACCAAGTTTGGTATGGAAAGAAAACTCCAAACCCCCCCCCCACCCCCCCTCCCCTCCCCTCACCTTTTTTTTTCTTATTTTCATCCTCCTAGTTGGGCAAGGAAAATCTGAATCTGTGGCACAGGTAGACTAGAGCAATGCTGTGATCTATATTAGGGATGGTTTTTCCCCTCTTCTTTACTGGGAGGTCTACGAACTTTCACCTCTCACCCGGCCGGAAATAGAGCCCAACCCCCTTTGTTTCAAACATTTCTGCAAGCAGGGGGGTCCAAAGTGTTGCCCCCTCCTGTTCAAGGTCAGGTTGCCTAACTCCACAAAGAAAAATAATCATCTGTTTTTCTCATCCCTGTTTTTCCTTGTTTCGCTATCTGTAGAACGTGACACGTGAACAATTTTAAGATCAACGCACCGGATGTAATAATCTTCATCCAATTTTGACCGTTGATCTCTTTGTTATCCACGTATTGCGTTCTACAGGTAGCAAAATAAAGAAAAACATGGATAAGAAAAACAAAGGATTTTGATCCCTCCACAAACACCCAACCTTCTTTTTGCTTTTCCAGAAAACAAAGAAAGAAAAGTACCCAAAACAGAAAGTTCTAGGTACCAATACCGATACAGAATGTATTACCCAAAAAGTGGCTTTTTCTTAAGTCCATTCAGGTCGATATTGTCCATTGTACATCGGTATCAATTATGATTATTAATCAATAGGACTCCGAGGATTTTAAGACTTCAAACACGTGAGGTAATAAAGGTTATATGTGGAGGTCTAATCATGACTAAATGAAAAGAAAAAATTAATAAAAAGTACAATGATTGATGATACTCTCGTAACCTAAATGGGTGAATGGAAATAGAGTGCACAACTTAATAGACATACGTGAAAAGTTTCTTGTGTTTGATCCACTAGGCTGAATTTAGGGAATCCAATATCTTTATAGAATGATTCACTAAAAAGATAAACCAGAAACAATTATTTTTTTTAATAAAAAGAAAGAAGTCTGAGTCATCACGCATTTGAAAACGATTTTTTTCTTTTAAGTTAGTTGTAAGTATTTAATAAAATAGAACAATGGTCTAATGCAATTTTTTTTGGTAGGTCTAACGCATTGGAAACTAAAGAAGAGAGGGAAGCATATGTCCATTGAGAAACCCAAGGGCTAGCCATATGCCTATCCAAACATTCTCGAATTAATTTTTTAGGAGGTGTTTGCAAGACAAGGTAAAATGGAATCTCTAATGTTAATATTAATCAAACCAAAGGAGTGGACAATCCCCCTAAAAACAGATAGGAATCTTTAATATGATAATCATCACTATCATGCAGCATCTTTGAAAAACAAAAGAATGGATTCATAATCCGGCCTTAGGGAAAAAAAAAAGGACATATCCAATGCACGAGACTTTTGCATGTGGAAGGTCCAAAGGGCAAAAACTAATACCATCAATTTGACAGTTGAAGAAACAACCCCTTCTTTGGATTCATTAATGTAGTATGAAAAGAACTACAAGAAGCATGCATGTTGACTAAATACTCTCTAGGATCTATTTGGTTGCAAGAGAAATTAGAGGAAATGAAAGTAAAATTTCAAACATTAAAGTAAAACTTTAATAATCATTATCCAAACTACTTAAATTTCTTAACCTATTTAGTAACAATGTTTTTTTAGATGTAATTTTTATCATCCTCAAACCTAAGGGATATAGATGCAAAGAAAAGTGAAATTTTATAAACAAATATAGAATGATTTGGAATTAGTAATATAATTATATCGAGTTGATAATTATAAAAAATTCATTTCGAGGTCTGAAAATTTTCCCTTCCCTTCCATTTAATTTCCCTAGTAATGAGAAAAAACTAACTAGAGAATGAAAGTAAAAGTGCAAAGCCGTTTAGTACAATTTGAGAACCCTTAAATAACAGGCAGTATAACGGCCTAGATAAGGGGTGGGAGTTGAACCGAAGGTCTCTCTCTAGTTGGGACACAAACATATTCTTTTGGGATCCAGCTCATTTGTAGCGCCGGGGTGTGCTACATCTTGTGTAGTGCAACACCAGATAACAACCCGTGTAATAATCATAAAGTGTGGTCCAAATAATCGAATGTGCAAAGAAGCCATTATACATGCGAAGCAGGGGAATATCGTGTTTACCTCCATCCTCTTGCCCCTTTCTTCGATGGATCATTAGAACCGAATCCTTCTTCGATGGAAAATCTGCTCCTACCCACAAAAATCTAGGTTTTGAACAACAAAACACCATTCTCCAACAAGAAACAAACACAAAGCTTCTGAGAGTTTCGAAGTCTCTTTTGCTTTTCCGATTTTGATTTCTTTGAGTGTTTTTTTTTTTCATTATGTTTACGTTGTGATGAACACTTTTGTGTACCGAAGACGAGGCTTTTCGGAGTCAAATTGGCTACTGTTTTCCTCTTTTATTAGGGTTTATTTGTTGAGAAATCCTTTTGGTCTTTGCGTTAACATTTTTGTTTCTCTTGGAATTTTAGTAATGGAGAGGTGTGATGTCTACTCATGAATCTCTACAGGTTCTGTTCGTTATCTCCTATCCATTCCCTCAAATGCTCTCCAAGATGTGTTTTTCTGTTAAAATTTGTAGGTATTTGATGGCTTTTTGGGCCGCTGGAGAAGAATGAGATTACTAAAAATTTTGCATCTCTCTAATTCATTTAATTAAAATATTTTTCAGTTGATTTTTTCCCCCAATTTTTTTTTTTTCCTGAGCAAGTGATGAAAGAGACTGTATGATCATGTTGTTTACTTGTTCAAAACCCTAGATTTTGGGGGCAGGAGCAGATTATCCCGTTGAAGAAGGATTTAATTCTTCTGATCCATCGAAGTAGGGGCAAAAGGATGGAGATAAACACAGTATTCCCTTGCTTCGCATGTATAATGGCTTCTTTGCACTTTCGATTATCTGGACCACACTTTATGATTATTACACGTGTCGCCATCTGGTGTTGTGCTACACGAGATGTAGCACACCCCTGTGCTTTAGACGAGCCAAATCCTTTCTTTTGAGCCTAATTGTTGAAAAAATTAACAATCGAAATATAGTTGTAAAAAAAAAAATCTCTATTTGATGGGGCTTCTTCATATGCCCATTGGGCCTAGAAATGCTACATTCCAAGAATCTTTTGGAAAACACCTCTAGGCTCATTACTCTCTAGTCCAAATCCAAAGAGTGGCATATGACGGTTTCGAAGAGGGATGTGAAAGATAACTAGAAATCCACACAATTCTGACATAGATATATCCCTTCCTTTAAATGCATGTTCCAGTTATAACTTGAAAGAATATGTAATTCAGCAATCAAACACTTCATCTAAGACATGTGGATATAATTTTTTTATTAATTTGTTTTATTTATACATAAGTATTGCATATCAACAGATTCACATTCAGATATCCAGACTTGTTCAGATACTTTCCAGGGATATCAATTGGATTCTTTAAATTTGAACTACTTACATTCCGAGCTGCCAAATCTTGCAGAAAGTTGAATATGAATCTTTCGTGATCCAAGTAAATAATGCATCGGATGAGGTTTCCTGTCTGCCGCAATGAGGTTGCAACCTAGAACCTGGACAGTGCATATTGCGTGTGCAGACAGTTTAAGAGGTGCAACTGGAGATCGTCTCTAGTAGTCCTATTTCCTAAGAAGTAAATTACAGAGAACAAATATGCAATGGAATCACCAAGCCATAAGCATGAAAAGATTCAAATTTTCTACAGCATTGCAAGGAATGTATGAGAGTTAACAAAATGAGGTGACAACAATATATTTTATGAAGTTGATTACTACCACAACCCATTAGTAGATTTAGTTACCAAGCTCAGCAACTTGTTCCGGTATGTGCCTCCTGGTAATTTTTGCCTCGTTTATGTCTGCATTTAAACAATACATACTGGTCTTTTACCATCTCATCAGTGGCAAAATTTGTGATCCTTTCAAAAATTCCCGCAGGAGAAAACAAAGCAGATAGGAACTTATAACACAAGTCCATTGCAGTAAATGGAACCCCAAATCTGACTCAAAAACTTCATTAGAAAATAAAGTCACTGAGCTGAACACACTTGTCCCCCAATGCTTGCTTCCTAATAATATATGCACTATCCTCTACATTTGCACTGACACAATTCATCCTGTGCCTGTATGCATTGACATCAGCAGCAGCCGAAGCAGTTACTTTGTTGATCTTTCTGAAAGGAAAAACACAGGTAGCAGGCAATTTAAAAGAGAAAAAGAAAAATGTTTAGCTTACCAAGTAAAGTGATCCTCGCAGCAAATCGAACCCCAAATGATTGAAAGCCCACTTACCTTCCTGCATTCAAAACAAAACTTTGCACATAAGATGGCAAAAGGATATGGCCCAGGCCCAAAGAAAGCCCACACTCATAATAGAATTAAGTATATATGTTTACAGCGCTCAATGATAGAACAGAATTAAGGATATAGCATGCAGGATAAAAGGATGTGACTTCTCCTATATTTTGTCCAACTTTAGTCTAACTTAATTTCTCTTATTATACAATAACCCTCTACCATGATAGTTGTAGGAATTCTGGAAGTTGATCAAGCATAGGTTTCAGAAATGAATTTGATGCAGTAACCAAGGATTTCAGTATCGGTATCAGGTATTGTATCAAAAGGGTGATCTGAAGAGACATGGATGTGCTTGCGATACATATAAAATATAATTTTTAAGCATAAAACACCATATTATGCAATATGTGTGTGTATATATATATATATATATATCAGCTTGATACAAGGATTTGAGTCATTTTTACCTAATCTAGTGATGCATATAAAAAATAAAAAATAAAATTTTGAGCACCAAGAAAGAAAAGATATCAGCAACTTTACCATTTTTTTCACCCAAATCTGTTTCGATCCTTGATTCGAGCACTATAAGACCCAAACCTTGTTGAAATGGTGAAGATAATGGTCGTTTTTTAAAATCTTAGATGATTAGCTCCAACTCATGTCGAAAGAAAAATAAAAAATGTTTCCAAGGCCTTCATATCACTCACAAGTCTTGTTTTGCAAGTTTAAAGAAGGCATATCAAGTGTATCTTACCTATATCTGACCAGATCGATCGATACGAAATTTATTTAAAAAAACAATAAGTATTGTATCGGTACCCATCGATACCAATACTTAAAACCCTAGTAAACTGAGTTAAACAGAGAAAGCGTAAATAGAAGCAGAAAAAGCAAAAAACAAAAAAACAAAAAAAAGAGGGCAGGGGATCCAAGTGTTGCTGGTGTGTAATGGCATCTACACGCCGAGCCAATGGGAGCACGGGAGGATGTCACCCCCCCCCCCAAAAAAAAAACCAACCCCCTCTCCCCCACCCAAAAAATAAAAGACGAAAAATAAAAGAAAAATAATAAATTCCAACACTTTCTTTTCTTTCAAAGAAACAGTTATTTATAATCTTTCAAAAATATTTGCCTCTTTCCATTATCAAGTGTGTAATTCCTTCTTTTCTTCAATGCAGTTTGGGAATTTTATTAAAGAAGATGAAAAAAAAAAACAAGACAGAAACAGAAAGGAAGGAAAATTATATATTGCAATCTCTAATAATTCTTCAATTGAGAAGCATTTGTGATAAAAGGAAATTAACAATACATGCCTAAATAATCAAAAAGCAATATAGATTACATACCATGTGGCAGTATACATGTCGTAGAATTTGTCAAATGCTTTATCAAAGCAGTACTGACAAACTAAAAGATCCTTGATATCAATTACATTGCATGTTGAATTACAGCATTTTACCTGGCATAGAAATTGAAGTTATTAAGCATGTAAGGAGCAACGTGTAAACACGATATTACCTTAGAAGTAAAAGATAATCTAAAAATCACAAACAATATTGAGATTCCTCTGTAGTTCTGATGATTATCAGGAAGGCAACATGACACGAGAATAGGAACATGGGCTATGTCCTCTTAAGACATTAAGACATATGACATCTAGCCTGTACATGGAGGACCCATGAAGTCCAAAAATGCATGTTGATTTATCATCAGCAAGTCATGAACGAAGAGAAAAAGATTGAGACAATATTGGGAAAACAAAAAAGCATGATGAGAAGAAGAAAACACTTCGATATTCAACCTTCATCCATCAATTGAAATTTCTATATATGAAGTATGAGAGTCTGATCAAAGTGATTTTATTTTAAGCATATCAAACTTAATGCAATGCAGTTCCAATGTGGAAGAACTAGAACCGACTAACAACCAAAAAAAAAAAAAAAAAACAAAAACAAAAACAGAGAAATAGAGTAGTCTAGGGAAAAATTAATAACTTGAGACAGGATGGTCAGATTGAACTGATTTTCTGGTTAAGTGTAGATCTCAGTTAGTAAACCTGCCTACAAAAGATCTCAGGAATCTGAGACCTAGACAGTGGTGCACAGGGTACTCCTAGTAGCACTAGGAAAACAGCACAGGTTGTAACAGAGATTTCAAACAATAATATTCAGGATTGGAGACTAGAATTCAAGAGAATATAACCAGAAACTAGTATGTGGAATTAGTGATGAAACTAAGCATAACTGAGTATTAATTACCTAGAAAAGAAACTGAAATTGGTAGAACAGGGGTGCCGTAGTAGAGAAAACTAAACTAAAAATGGAAGGAAAAAGAAGTGAAATAGAAAGTGTAATAAGATCAGATCAGATAAACAAACAATAGATAAGAGACGGTGATTTGGAGGAAGAAGAAGACTAATGGTTAGGATAGAATTCTCCTTACCATGAGCAAGTTTACATATATTACTGAGATTAATACACAAGTACTCTTATTAGTATAAAACATGACAAGCATACCCTCATATAAGATAATAACCCCCAAACTACCCCTACTGATAGGAGTAGATACAATACCCTACTGGTAGGAGTAAATACACAATAATCTCAACATCCCCCCCTCAAGCTAGAGCATATACATCACCCATACCCAGCTTGAAACAGCCATCAAGAAATGCAGGACAAAACAACGCTTTAAAGAACATATCATCAAGCTGATTTTCAGAAGAAACAAATGGAGTTGAGATCAGATTCCTCCTCACAACATCCCTTACAAAATTGCAGTCCACCTCAATGTGTTTTGTCTGCCGTGAAAAACTGCGTTACTGGCAATGTAGATGGCAATCGGATTATCAAGACATATTTATAGGTTTAGTAATGGGAAAACCAAGCTCCTGAAGAAGTGATTTCACCCACATCAACTCAGCTGCCGTATGAGTCATAGCCCTACACTCGGGCCTTTGCAATAGACCTTGTATAGTAGTCTGATTTTTTCTCCTCCACATGTCAAGGTTACCACCAACAAACATGCAATACCCAGTGGTAGACCTTGTATCAACTTCAGCGCCAACCTAATCTACATTTGAATAGCCAACCAACTCAATATGTTTATTAGGTCTATAGACGAGACCATTTTCTGGAACCCTTAAGATACCTTAGAACGGACAAATAATTTCCCACTGAGCCTTTTTAGGCGTTTCAAAAATTGGCTTATAAAAACAACAACAAAAGATATATCTGGCTTGGTAATAGTTAGGTAAATAAAATTAAAACCGATTATCAGAAAACCCTTCACCATCATTAGCCCCAAACTTCTAATGTGGATCCATAGTCTATCAACGGACTTAAATGCAAAATATACTAGTCTCAGATAAGATATCAAGCACATACTTTCTCTGAGAGAGACTAGCCCCCTTCTTACTATGAACTACCTTAAACAAAAATTAAGACCCAAGTCATTCATCTGGAAAATGTTGTTGCAACTTGTAAATAGAATTTCACCTTTGCAATACCAAGTGTATTATTTCCAGATATAACATCATCAACATAAACAATCAACACAATCACTTTGGAGTTTCGGTAACATACAAAGACCGAGTGATCAGAAGAACATATCCACACCGAGTGACAATCGACCTGAATTTGTCAAACCAAGCTCTAGTTGGTGATTTCAACCCATAAATCGCCTTATGAAGTTGGCACAATTTACCAACATTCTTCCCCTGAACAACATATCCAGGAGGTTGCTCTATGTACAACTCCTCATGCAAACTACCATAGAAAAAAACATTTTTTATATCCAACTGATAGAACAGCCATTCAAATTAACAACCAAAGAAAAGCATAGGAACTGAATTGAGACAAGCAACATGCGAAAAAATCTCAAAAATAGTCCACACCATAGGTCTGAGGGTATCCCTTGGAAAGCAAATGGGCTTTGAGCCATTCAATTGAGCCATCAGGGGTTATACTTAGTACTATACACCCAACAACATTTACTAGGTCCTTATCTACTTAGGCATCCAAGGTGGTCGCCTTTCTTGCATCAAGTAAGGCTTGCAGCTTCCTTAGACCCTTCTGCAACATGAAGAACTGCCCCTAAGAAAGAGACTTAGCTCAACTATCCTAGCCCACACCAGCTGCAGTCACGTCACAAATCTCCAAGCCTATTTGACATGCAAGGCTTTATATATACAAGAGTGTGTGTGTCAAATTGACTCCAATACTCTTATTATGACTTGAAATTCAAACTCCCACTTGGAATAGCCAAAACCGACTAGCAGTTAACACTCTTGCTCAGATACAAAACAACACAGAGAATGAAGTATGGACTAAAATTCCTAATCATTCTAGGACTTAACATTGCTAAATTAAAAAAAAAAAAAAAAAAGACTCAAATAACCCCACAAATTTAGACTAAACTAATACTACTTATCTAATCTTGTAGTCCTAGCTCATAACCATCGTTTAGGCCCATTAGAG
This sequence comes from Macadamia integrifolia, assembly GCF_013358625.1. Taxonomy (NCBI): domain Eukaryota; kingdom Viridiplantae; phylum Streptophyta; class Magnoliopsida; order Proteales; family Proteaceae; genus Macadamia; species Macadamia integrifolia. Next base: position 8,929,575 of record NC_056559.1, read on the forward strand.
TGGTCTATGCTTATTTCAACCAAAATAATCCCACATGTGTGATTTACCTGCATCAAAATCACTGTCTCGATCTTCTCCTTCCATGACTAATATGATAATTCACAAGTGTTTATACTTTTGCATTTGGAAGACCGGTACTCGGTGGTAGCAAAACAGAACCAATAATGCAATCTGAAAATCCAGATGATGCAAGCAGGCCGAATGATCAAATTCGTGATCAGATCTGAGATAAAAGAAGCAATTGTGTCATTAAGGTAAGAAATCAAATCGATGTAAGGGAGGGAAAAGAGATGAGATCAATCTGCTTGGGAGGAAAATGAGAGAAGATGAGGAGAAGCGAAGAAATCATGTTTGGGATAATAATTCCGTATGCCAAGCTCAACGGCTCCAAAACTCTTAAAAACACGTTCTATACTCAAAACATCTCTAATTGATGGGACTGCATTACATATATATATATATATATATATAAATATTTTCAAAATTCCTAAATTGACTCATAAATGGAAAACCAATCACTCATACACTCAATAAAGTAAATAAACTCAAAACAAAACTCTAGTTAGCTATTAAGTATATTAAAACACTTAACTACTAATCCTGTGTACTAACTTATCCTCACTTTATGGGCTTATAAAGTAGGCTTATTACAATTAAACCTATGAAAACAAAAGGCACAACCTATAATACATCTACCCAAAGGTCAATTTTAGCCCATTGGACTGCCGCAAGCTCTTTATGGCCTTCCCAAGTTTTTACATAGGTCTCTATACAAGATCAAAATCTAATATAACCGCATCCATTCCCCCAATGTTGAGAAAAACTCACCCTCAAGTTTTGGAGAAGGGCTTGGAAAAGTCATTCATACTCCACGCATTTCAAGAACTAGGTTCAGAAAATGAAACATGGATGGCACATCCTTGTGTTAAAATATGTGGGGATTGGGGAATAACAAACTCAATGTGTAGAACATCCTTCGCTGCAGTTTGTTATTCATTTGCCATTTCTTGTCGTCTCACATCAAAACGGTCATTGCTCTTGTGCTGACCCTTTCAACTCTTCATGTGGTTTCACTGCTGTGTCACCTCCTTTGACTCTAAGCATACTTTGTCAACCAATTCTTACAAAAGAAACGGTTGTCGTAGATGAGAAGGCTTTAGGATGTACAAATTTCTATTGCAATCAACTACACTTTTTCTTTCTTCCAACCATTTCCGACCAACTTTAAGATGTGTTCTGTGGAGAGAGCTAATCCCGATATCAGGATTAGCGTCAGCTGCTGGACCCGATAGGGGCAATTCTGTCCTATCGGGGCCCTATATGTGCTTTAGGGTTTGTTCTCTTGTAATGGGGGCATTCAAGTCCTTGTACACTTTAGGGTTTACTCTCCTCAGGTGTCCCAGTCTAAGCCGAAGTGGTCTTCCCCCTCTCCCTCACCCATACCCTCCCTTATCCCCCTTCCTGATGCTCCTAGTACCAGTGCCTCACCTCCCCTATAGGTTTATAAAGCAGGCAGAAGACTGGACAGCCTGGTTGCGAGGTTATTACTCCTGCCGATTCACTCCTTCCATTGTCGTCTTCCACTGATGAAGTTCCTCTTCCTCCTCCGCCTGATGACTTACCGATTGCACATCGTAAAGGTACGCGTTCCTACACTAAGAAATCCATGGTTATGTATCCTATTTATAACTTTGTCATTATCTCATCTTCCTTCTCCCAACCATGGCCTTCCACTATCGCTTTCCATTAACCCCGTTCCCCGTTCCCATAATAATGCCCTCCGTATCCCTGGATGGAAATTATGGAACGCTGCCATGGATGTAGAAACAGATGCTCTCGTGAGTCGTGGTACTTGGAGCCTGGTAGATTTACCTCCTGGTAAGGATCTGGTTAAGTGTCGCTGGGTGTACACTGTTAAGTATCATTTTGATGGCTCTGTTGAGCGGTTAAAGGCCCGTCTGGTTGCTAAAGGATATACTCAGACTTATGGTGTGGATTACTTTGAGACACTCTCTCCGGTTGCCATACTGAACTCTGTTCGCCTTCTTATTTCTCTTGTTGTCAACTTTGATTGGCCGCTATTTAAGTTGGATATCAAGAATGCTTTTCTATATGGTGATCTACAGGAATAGGTATACATGGAGCAACCTCCTGGTTATGTTGCTCAGGGGGAGAATACAGGTCATGTGTGTCGCTTGCGCAAGGCTATTTATGGGTTTAAACAGTCCCCTCGAGCATGGTTTGACAAGTTCAATTCCACTATTGTCACGTGTGGATTTTCTCAGTGCTATTCTGATCATTCAGTATTTGTTTGTCGCAGAGGTGACAAGCCGATGGTCTTGGTGGTATATGTTGATGACATTATTCTTACTGGCAATGATGAGGCAGGTATTTCTGAAGTAAAGGCTCATCTCCAACGCCATTTTCAGACCAAGGATCTTGGTAATCTCCATTATTTTCTCGGAATTGAGGTGATCCGCTGCAAGAAAGGGATCAATCTGTCTCAAAGGAAGTATGTTGTAGATCTTCTATCTGACATTGGGATGCTTGCATCCAGACCTGTTGATATTCCTATGGATCCTCACCAAAAGTTCGGTGTTGATGATGGTGAACCGTTTCAGGATGTGCATCAGTACAAGAGTTTGATTGCCAAACTGACTTGCCCTAACATTTCTTATGCTATTGGAGTTCTTAGTCAGTTCATGCAATCTCCTCAGAAAGCACATTGGGATTCTGTTGTCCGTGTTCTTCGCTATCTGAAAGGTGCTCCTGGAAAAATGTTGATTTACCGTCCTAATCGGCATATGGATCTAGTTGGCTACTCTAATGCTGATTGGGCTGGCTCTGCTAGTGATCAGAGATCTACCACTGGATACTATACCTTTGTTGGAGGGAATCTTATTACATGGCGTAGCAAGAAGCAGACTACTATTGCCCGGTCCAATGCAGAGACAGAGTACAAAGCTATGGCTCATACCACGGCTGAGTTGAAGTGGCTGCAGTCGTTACTCTTAAAGTTGGGATTTCCAATGACCAAGCCAATGAAGATGTATTGTGACAACCAAGTTGCAGTTTATATTGCTAGTAACCCTGTCTTCCATGAGAGGACCAAACACATAGAGGTGAACTGTCATTTTGTTCGTGATGCTGTTCTGAAGAAGCTAATTGAGACTCCGTTTGTTCCTTCAACGGATCAGTTAGCTGACATGTCTACTAAGTCTTTGTTTACTCCTAGCTTTCGCAGTGGTTGTACCAAGCTGAGCATAGGTGATGTGTATGCTCCAGCTTGAGGGGGAGTGTTGAGAGCATAGTTTTTAAGGCGGTAAGGTGACGGAGGCGTTTAAGGGTCTTTCGGAGCGCCTTAGCGATAAGGCGGGCATAAAGCGTCACCTTATCGACTAAAGTGTTCTTGTGTAATTTTTTTATAAAACCAATGTATTTGACTCAAATCCTAGTTGAATCCTATTACTCATATGTTAATTAAATATTAAAGGCTCATATTCATACCAATGTAAGATATTCATCAAGAAAACAAATCAATAAAGTGAATAAACTAAGTTCATCAATCATCAATCATCAATCATCAATCATATTAACATATAATATAAATACATAATTATGAAACAAAATTATAAATATAAAGAAAAGAAGACATAAAAAATATAAGTATTTATTATACTTACCTCTATGATGCCAAAATGAGTGCCTAAGCCCTAAGGTCATCCACTATATTTCTACTCTTGTCAAAGAAGAATGAAGCTCACCGTTGCCGGCGCAAGCTCACCACTGCCGGAGCAAAATGGTCACCTGGATCAGTGGTTCTTCCTTGTTCCTTGATTCCTTCTCAAAGCCCTTTTTTAAAATCCTTGACAAAATCCAAACCCTGTTTGTGAATCGTGTTTTTGTTTTGTTTGTTTTGGTTATTTTTAGTGGAGTAAAGTTGATCCCATGCATCTCAAGTGTTAACAAAACCATACACCTACCAACAAAAAATCTATATTTGGAATCTTCATTAAGTAATTTTAAAATATGTTAAAAAAAAAAAAAACCCATAAGGTGCCACTTCACATAAGGCGGAGCACTGCCTTACTATCTCTAGACCGCATCAACGCCAAGGCGTTACTAAGGCGTCGCCTTACCAGCGCCTTAAAAACTATGGTTGAGAGAGCTAATCCCGATATCGGGATTAGCGTCAGTTGCTGGACCCGATACGGGCAATTCTGTCCTATCGGGTCCCTATATGTGCTTTAGGGTTTGTTCTCTTGTAATGGGGGCATTCTAGTCCTTGTACACTTTTTTATTATTCTTTTATAAGCTAAGGATTCCTGCGATCAACCTCATTCTAGACTGATCGCATGCTGCTCTCTCATTAAGGCTCTCTATGGTTTCTCCTGTCTCCCTTCCCTTCCTCTTCCTTTTTCTCTTTTCTTTCTCCCTTTTTCTGGTTTTACTGGTTTGGTTACAGGAATCTGGGATTGTAACATGTTTGAAAGAGTTAAATATCTAACAATTAGCATCATCACAATATTGGGAAATTGAGAATTCGACAAAGACATCATCTTCAGTTTCAATGAAGATTTCGTTAGTCTTTGACAACATCTCCATCACAAATTGTGAAATGAAAATTTCACTTTAACCTTCATCTATGAATAAATAGTGGTTACTTTGTTGAGAAAATGAACTATGTCTTGAAAACGTAGGAATCCATGGACAGGTTCGGCTCCGGTACCAAATAATGCAATCTGAAAATCCAAATTATGGATCTTAGATGCAAGCAGACCCAATGATCAAACCTGTGATTAGATCTAACATAAAGGAAGCAATTGCGTTGTTGAGGGAAGAAACCAAATTGATGGAAGGGGAGGGAAAAGAGATAAGATCGATCTTCTTGAGAGGAAGAAGAGAGAATAAGATAAGAGAAGAAACCATGTATGGGATACCAATCCTGTATGGCAAGTTCAATAACACCAAAACTAATGTAGGACTAGATTTGACAAACCAAACTAGACCCAAACTGCAAGAAAGTTTAAACCAAAGAACAACCACATAACCTCCACAATAATTCACAGCAGACTAATATTAAACTGATATAACAGAGTAGAATTCTGACAGTTGAAATCAACAGTTGCAGGAACACTATAATGAACTAACAACCAAGGAAAACTGTCGCAATCCACCAACTTAAGAGGCCAAACACTAGGTTATATAGTCAACAGATTTCAGCAAAACAAAATAGAAACCAGAATTCAAATCTGGGCAGAATTCATAATCGGCCAAAACTGAGGAACAGTCCACATCAACTGAACCAGTGGCCTGATTAGCCTAAAAATTGAATCGAATCCCCTTCTGAGTAAGACTAACCTTCAACCAGAATTATAGAGCCATCGGATGGCCAGAACTCCCAAAACAGATAGGCCGACAGCAGAGAAAATAGAGAACCTCAACCCAGAAATTCAGTAGAAAGATTAGAGCACTTACCTGACTGGCTGAATGAGATTAAGAACAACAAGAAAACCAGAAAATATGAAGATCCACTCGGACTTCTCGCCGCAGAGTGTCAACTGGATCAAACACCAGTCCCTAGACCTTGATCAGACACAAGGAGCAGCCATAGAAGCCAGCAGCAGCAGCACAAGTAATTTTTTTGTCAAACAGAAATCATGGGTTGTAGTGTGCCCTCTTTTTTATTTATAATAATGATGGGGTAGTGTTTACAAAATAGAAACTTAAAAGCTTCTAAATATTGACTTACTAAACTACTAACATGTAGTTACTAAAACTGTAAATTGTAAACAACTGAAATTAGAAACTAATTTAGGACTTGAAAATAGAAACTAAATTATGAATAATTAACTAATATAACCCCATCAGTAGCCCAACCGTGGGCTATCTTAGGCCAGATCTGGTCGACCCAGTCAACCACTTGGATAGACCCTCTTGTTCCTCCTGGTGTAGACCTTCAGTACTGCATCAAAAACTCTTAAAAAAAAAAAAAAAAAAAAAACACTAATATTATTTACTCAAATCATCTCTAATTGACCGGGGGGTGTATTACACATATAAAGACCTTTTAAAATTCCTAAAATGACTCATAAAAGGACTTCTCTCACACTCACACTTTATAAAGTAAAAAAACTCAAAATAAAACTCTATTATTCTAAACTAACTCAAACACATAAAAACTAATCCTGTGTATTAACTTTATCCCCGATTTATGGGCTTATAAAAATAGCCCATAACAATGAAACACAAGTAAATACCCAAAAGTCAATTTCAGCTCATTGGACAGCCACAAGCACCTTATGGACCTCCCAGCTTGCGCATAAGCCTCCATAGGAGATTATTGACTAATGCAACTGCAGCATCCAATTTCCTGCAATGGAAAGTATTGATGTGGCGGATGAGCTCCACCTCACCCCCACCCCAAGTGGAAGGTTACAAACCAATGGCCCTCCTCAAGATTGGAAATGTGTGTGTGTGTGTGTGTGTGTAAAGTTTCACAGAATTGTTCGACAGCAGGTGCTGGCGTGCTGCAGTGCATTTACAGAGCAGATAAAAGTAAATTAAATTCTCACCAAACGGTTAAGCTTGTAAGAGTAATATCGTTGATGAGAAGGGTGTGCTGCAATATGCCCATTCAGATGACCTACACTGGAAAGTATAATATTTTCAACTCATAGTCCCATCAAAGTTCCATTATTTACTAAATTAGATGATAGATAATAGAATTCAATAGTAGAAAGTCTGAAACAGATTTTCTTGCTGTTCATTCCAATCCCTTCCAAAATGCACTCCAATATACTATCAGAAATCCTTCATTCTTTAGCATCCACGCAAATATATATATATATATATATAAATAAACTTTTGTCCATTGATTACCGTCTGAAACTTTTGTTGCCTTAACTAACATGTTCAGCAAAGGCATTTTACAATTTCTTCCCCACCCACCAAAAAAATCTGTTCAGCAAACTCTCTAAATGCTTTCTAAGAAATTACATGGCAAATCTCAACCTTGACATCTAAAGTCGTATTACGTGATTTCCCTTGAATCCTCCTTTGTCTTGATGAGAATGTGCAGTAAGCAACAAATGCAAATGCATGTAAATTGAACAAATAGTTATAAAACATCCGAAGCAAAGCACAAGAACTCAATGCACCCATATGCACCCATGTGCCCTTTCTAAATATACTTTGCCTTTCTAGTTTGACAACCCCCTCCCACGACCCACCTTTATCCAATCATCTCTTGTGAACTAGGCAAAACATTTGAAGCAGTTCAAAATTATTTGTATACATTTTATTCCAGGTAGAAATTGAAATGACATCCCAAAATTCGACTAAATGGTGAAAACTTTTTGAAAGACCTTGCAAAACTTCACCAAAATCAAAATAACTCAAAATTTCAAAATCTGCCAAAATTCTTGAATTCATCAAAATTTTAAATCTCTACTAGAAGAATTAAAACTGAATTTTTAACAAGTACACCACATTGTGAGAAAAAATGTAGAACATTACAACTGGAGAATAAAACAGAAAACATTCAAGACAAATGCATAAAAGAAGGAAATTGTCAAAAAGAAAAAAGATGCTTCCTAAATTGTACTGGTGCTTTTACCTGTCACAAAGGACTGTACTACAATCAAGGCACAATGCGAGACTTGATGTGCGACGGCAGACATTGCATCTTACATTCAACGATTTCCTGCCTATTTGTTGGCATCTGCATATAAAGAGAGAAACTACGCTGCATAACACCCTTATATACAGGAAAAATGGGATGTAAGATAATTCTAATTGAGAATGAGATAAAAATAATTCTAATTTCATTGGTTATTATTTCAAGACTCCTGTTTAAGAATACATTGCAAATTTTGGACCTGAGGATGGGGAGGAGCAATGAAGAGGAATTTCCATTTCAAGAAGGGAGGATTGGAAAAAGTAGGCATCACTTGATGTAGTGTGCACATGGAAAGGGTAGCAACACCTCGTTGCATTTTTTGGAAAGTAATGGCACACCGTCGAAAGAGGAAATTTTTGGATCAGACATGCATTTCTTATTGGATCATTATTTTATGCAGATATCTGTCATGTGTCCGAACTTCCCTAAACATTTTCTGCATTGCAGGCAGGAGGGGAAATGTCACCCCATCTTGATTCCCGCTTTGTTAGTTATTGATTATCCACCCATTGAACCAAACCCTTTAACTCCGAAACTCAAACAGGAATCCTCTTTGTCATCTAGAGCATATATCTAGGAGTGAATGGGAGCATATCTCATTATGTTTTGATGCCATGGCCTGGTAATGACCCAAAAAGTGATTCATGCGAATAGATCTCCCACTGCCAAAGTAGTAGGCAGGTAAAATCCCAAGCCAAATTTTCTAACAGAATTAACAACTTACCAAGAAGCTAATGTAATGGATATTTTCCAAGGGGCTTTGAATAAGACAACCTTTTCACTTTTCATTTTTCATTTTTTTTCATTTTCATTTTCATATTGAATAAGTAATAAGAATGAGAGGTGCTAAGATTTTTATCATCCTGGCACCAAGCTATTTTTCCGGAGGACCTCCCCTACAGTATCGTCACTGCTGTAGAGTCTAACACATTAATGGGCCAACACATGATAAGAATGCAGAATATGTAAAAGATAATTTTCTCTGAGATATGGAACTAGATAATTTCTGCGGAGACAAACAATATAAGATAAGGAGAACTTCCATTGAAAAATGCACATGTATGAAGATTCTATATACCTTCGGTATAGAGCAAGAAGATCTCTGGGTATGAAAGTTGAATCGTGGCTCCCCTCCACCGCCTGTATCAAATGAGAAAAACAAACAATTAATACAAAGATATGATGAAGAAAAAACAATGGTGCCAACAGGAAAGAACTATCTACATAATGTGAAACAAGAAGTAATAACCTGGCTGCTTGTTTGAGTAGAAGAAAGCGATTGAGGAGAACATGTTTTCACCAAACAATCTTCCGGAAGGTGGCCAGGCTTCTGACATTTCCAACTAATGGCAAGTAAAAACCAATAAGGAATTGTTGACTCATACATAAGAATATGCAAATTATGCCTCTATCTTCTGACATATATGTATCTATGCCTACATGTTTATACTTTGTACCTAAGCCCATTGAGCAACTATACACATCAAGCCCATGATTGAACATCAAAAACCATGTGCTTCTGTTGTTATTGATAAAACCGATGACCAAAATTCCCCCCGAGTATCAGAGCAAAACACAAAAATCAGAAAACAAAGGATAAGATCCTGACATAACAACACTATCTTGCCAGTCATCCCACATTATGGATTTGGGAATGCGAAGTGCACTAGGAAAAATGATCCACGAATGTGATTTTGTAAAGAATATTATTGTGCATTTAAATGACAAGTCAGACACATTACGAGATCAAATCATGATTGAGAAACTTCTCCTATGACGCATGGAAAATAATTAAAAATGGTTTGACAATGGAATATAATACCATTCATATGCACAAAGAATGGATCTCTTTTTGGTCCATCGATGCTGTTCATAATCCCAAGCATCCTCAAACTCAGGCATCTGAAATGCACCTTTTGGTCCAGATGCGCAGACAAGACCCTGATTGTTATTGACTCCCTGCAAAATAATGCAAAAGTAGCTTAAACATTGGATGCAATGGTGAGGAGATTCGGGTTCGTGAGAAAGTGATAAAAACATTGAGTTGAAGACATAATTAGAAAAGAACCTGAGGCATGTCAAGATTTTGAGGTTTCAGCAGTTCAGTTTTGCAATCAATACTACAGATATCATCACCAGTCTGTATCAGAGAAAGAAGAACCAGTTGCAATGAAGCAAGATTTCAACATAAAGGGGAAAAGAAGAAAACAAAGGAAACACAAAATTGCACATATCATACCTCATCACATATATACTCCCCATATTTGCCACATAAAACACAAACAGGTTCACCTGGATATGGAAAGCGTTGCTCGTTTCTTCCCTTAACTCGATCAACTTCATTCATATTATCTGAAAAAGTAGCCACATTAAAAAAGGTGCAATGTTTCAGGAGCAAAATGAATCAATAACTAGTGACACCATCCCAGCCTAAGAATAAAAACAATGAAATTACATATGCAAAGATATCAAAATAAATCTTTCTTTTTCTTAACATTTTTATATTTCATATTTCCTGTGGCCACAGTTTGCTAATAAATTGTTTCCTAGTTCATTGCTGGCTCAATCTAGATGGTACCGATTTACCAATTCTTTCTATTTCTATTTTGTAGTTTCGGGTCTTCAGAGAACTAGTTGTCAAGGGCACTAACGGGCAAGGGCAACTTTCACCCCCATCATGTTGGACACTTCAGATAGGTTAAAAGTTAAAACTTGAATTGTCAGAAAAGCATCCCCAGTCCAAACATTTAGACCGAGTATTCAGCACTCGATGTCTTGAAGTTTGTATGGTATGGTTTGGAAATTAAATCTACTTCTTCTTCTCCTTTTTTTTTTTTTTTTTGGGGGGGGTGGTGGGGTGGGGTGGGGTGCCATGGAAACTAAATCTTCTATCTGGTCCTTTAAAGGGAATCTCAAGAGATTATGACTGAAACTTCTGCCAAACTTTAATTCCATGACCTATAACAATTGCAGCCTCCATGACATTAAAATCAGTGGCCCATGATAACCTATCTTCCTTGCTACCAAAAAAAGATAACATAACATATCTTCCTAAAAGCAATCACCCAGTATTCATCAGAAGTAATATAAGAACATATTTATATTACAAATAATTCTGGTAGTTTTATGGAACACATAGATTCCCATCAATTTCTAGCCACCTACTAAGATCCAGAAATTTCAGTGTATATTCCACATAATTCAGATGTTTTATTTCTCTGAAAATGGATAAAAATTATGCACAATATCAGGATATTGTGGATTGATTGCATCCATGGCTTACATGTGCTAACGAGAAAGCGCATCTTGAGGGCCTTCTTTGCACATTGAGAATGATGCCCCCTAATTTCATCATCTTGTACATGCATAAAGTGAAGACAGGTCCAGGCCCTCAGGGAAGGGGACTCAAGTGGAACCTGCCTCACACCATTGAATCCTATAGACCACAACATGTTGTAGGTTATGGAAAAGAACGGATTGCTAGTACTGACTGGGTTCATCCAGAGATGCTCAACCTCTCTTTTTTTGAGGTCACGTGAATGTTGGAATTTTGGGCTTGATGTTTTTCTTTGGTTAGGATTTAATTCTATTCCTCCCACCCCCTCCCCAAAAAAAAAAAAATTCTAGAGTAGTTTACATGTTCAGTTCATGTCCAAAATGGGTTCTGAATTTCTTTACTTTTTCAGGCCTTGTCTGATTATTTAAGGAATCAATACGTTATCATTTTACTTGATTTTGGTTCCAATAGATATATTTTTCGGTACTCATCTAACAAGAGTAAGATCCCACACATCCAATAAGATTCCAGGTACACTATCTAGGTACCAGTACATGACAAGATTCATTTACTTTCAGAGCTTATGTCGAAGGAGTATGGATAGAGTATGGTTGCATGGAGCTCAATATAAACAAACAGTAAATAATTTTCAATAATAATAATTTATGTGAAATCTATTGATTGGCTTTCTGGGTTAGTGATGGTCCCACGTGTAAATCTTTGATGCTTTCAAGAACATTATGTCTCTTAATATAGTTATTCATCGAGTGCTGCTGGCATTTTACATCAAAACAAATAGAACTTAATAACATTCAGAAGCTTACCAATATCAATGGTTCAAGGAATTGGAGCAGATTGGTCAATTCAGCGAATTCGAATCAGAATAGGCCAAGACCAATACTGATTCGGAGATATTTGAAATGGCCAATCATTTGGCTTTTTTCTAGGGTTTAGGTGATTCCGGTTGATTCCCAGTGGCCTCAGGAATCGGCTGAGGCTGATCCCGTTCCTGTTGCCAATTCTGCTTACTTGAACATCCATATCTAACCCCAGACCCAGAACTCCATTAGTAAAATTACTGACACAAAAAACCTTCACCATATCCATGGCTCAACTAGCACTCATTTATCCACCATTGAAACCTGTATATCCATTGATAATTCCCTATTACTATAACTGCATTTGGTTGCACAAAAAGCACTCACAATTCCCTATTACAATAAACACCAGAGTTCCCATCTCATATCATAATTACTGTTCCTAAATCACCTAAAACCAGCCCTAAATTCTCAAATTGAGAAAAAAAAACACCAATTTAATAAATTTTAAAGCCCTAAATCTTGAAATTATTGCAATGGAGCTATATTCTGGTAGCTTCTGCACCAGTTGGTATCAGCCTATCAGAACCCCTGTTCTTCAGCATCACTTCTCTTTCAAGTGAAAGTACGATTACCCACAGAAACATCAGTCCGTTCAACTAAAGATGGTAACAGATAAAAGAGACAGTGCTTAGACCATGAGATGCAAGGATAGAAAGCATGGATAAATTTCAAACTTGCAAAGGTAGCAAAAGGCGAAGAAGTCCAGGTCCACTTGTAAGAAGAATAACCAAGAGACACTAAGTGGATCCAGGAAACAAACCAGCCCAGATCCACTTGAAAGAAGAATAACCAAGAGACAATAAGTGGATCCAGGAAACATACCAGTCCAGATCCACTTGGAAGAAGAACAACCAAGAGACAATAAGTGGATCCAGGAAACAGACCAGTCCAGATCCACTTGAAAGAAGAACAACCAAGAGACAATAAGTGGACCCAGGAAACATACCCGAACTAAATGTGTCCTGTTTCTCTTCATGTTCTACCGAGGAAGAACTTTCATCACCTGAATTTTCATGGAGGAAAAACTATCAGTATACTGCTCAAAGTGAACTTAAAGAACACAGTGCCAATGTCAAAGTTGAAACAGTTCTGCATTATTTTAAGGTTGTACCACAAAGGACATAATAGGACATCACCTTGACTGGAGACTGTGAAAGCATCTAGGCAGGCTGAGAAGCTAGTTCTCGGATAGTAACATATAATGATTTGCATAATTGTCAAGGCGTCGCCTAGGCGACGACTAGGCATCCAGGCGGTTTGCCTAAGGCCTAGGCAACAGTCGCCATGTTGCACTGCATGTCGCCTTGTGTTTTGACACTTATTTATGCCAAATACCATTTAAGTAAATGTTATTTACTTAAGATATTATTCATAAATAAGCAAATACCCCATATTTAAATCCAATAAAAATAGTTTAAAAATCAAATTCCAAAATGATAAAAAGTCAACCCCCCAGTCCAAGAACAAAAACTGGATTTTGGTTATAGGGGCGATTTTCAACTTTTAAATACTTGGGTTTTTCTCAATTATAAAAATTTTATAAATTCTATCATGTTAAAACATTGCTAAAAACCAAAAGTCCGGTAAAATAATCTTTTGTTTTGATATCCATAAAATTATTTTCATTCAGGTGATTTTAATAGTATTCATGCACTAAAAATAAGCTTGACTGGAGTATAAATTTGTCATTACAACTCAGATTTAAGTAATCTTAGACTTGTTGGAAAGCTAGTTTTATGTTATAACTAATACAAAAAATCTCATGTAAAAATAATATCAATTGACCAATCAAAGTTATTATAGAACAAGAGCATTTCTCTAAATGTTGATTTTTTTATAACTTAATATGACTTAATGTTAATTTTTTTTATTTATTTAATATGGTTAAATGTTGATTTTTAATGACTTGATGTTGCTTAATCTTGATTTTTTATGATATAAGGTATATATAGCTTACTAAATAATGTTAAAAAATAGGAAAAATAAAAAAAATAACACTTAATCGCCTTAAGCGGGCATCTTCTCGCCTAAGCGCTTAGACAACCCTCCACTGCCTTGGTTCGCCTTGGCGCCGTGACAACTATGATGATTTGTCACAATGGTTATCTAACAAAGATATAATATCAGAACTAAGTGTATGATACTGTTTTCCCTCATAAGATGAGAAAAGAAAAGGCAAGCTTTGATGTAAAGAAATATCAAACCAAGTTGCCCATTGTCAGTGAGACATGTCACTGTCCCCTACATACTAATAGGAATTAGACATGTTTAATCAACCAAGCAATGCAAATCCAATCAAAGCATGTTCATTCCAAGAGATGTACCTTTGCCATTAAAACTTTTTTCAGTTTTGTGAGAGAAGATGGGTTAAAAAAACACAAGGCATTCAAATCAACACCCAATTCCCACCGACTATACCAATGAAGCAAGATCTTCATGATATCATATTTCTTTCCTCGGTTTTAAATCATGCAATCTGGTCATATCAACAATAACTTTCTTAAAATCTTGATCATTTCGAAACTTTAGTTTGATCTAAAAGAAAAAATCGCAAACATTGTGTTTCCAAGAATTTACTATAACTGCAATGACAGTAGGAAGTGGGAGGAAGAGGCAGAAATAATTGAGCAGGAGCCAGTAAATAGATACACTCAATAAGAATTACGGTGAAGAAATTAATAAATGCATAGATTTTGAATTACCCACTTTCATAATGCACCAACGGCGCAAAACTGGAACTCGAACTTGCCTGCCAAAAGATGGAAACTAAAAGTCGTAAAATTAAAGCTTACAGAAACCAAAAAAAGAAATTAACACATGAAAAACGAAACATGGAAAAATAAAGGATGTTTATGGTAACTACAAAAACATCTGCAGTCAATTCCTGGTAACCTTGAGACGACCCGGCTTCTTTCCTACAAGCGCAAGAAACAAAAATGTTAACCCTAAGAAGCAACCTTTTCTCAGTTTTTTTTTTTTTTTCTTCTTCTTTTTTTTTTTTTTTTTTGGGTGAATTGGTGATTAAATTTGAAGCGTAAAAATGAAACAGCCAAAGAATAACTTGCCTTCTTTGCTCTATATATGCCTGGTGAGAAAGACTTCCTTCGTTCTCTGCTGCTTCCTTTTCCTCGCTGCGATTCGGCTTTCGTCTTCGATCCGGACCCCGTTTACGACTCGAAATTTTCTCAGCGTGGGGTATCTGTTCCTCGATCGGAGGAGCATTCCCAGTCGCGGCGTTGTATGCTGAAAAGAATTGAATCACAGATTTCAAGCGAAAAATAAAAGGCGAGAACAAAAATGAGAAATCAAAGGGGACGATAACAATGATACCTCTGAGATTTTGAAGAACTGAGGAGAGTTTGAAATCTTTGTTATAAGTATAGGAAGGATTCTTATAGAAATTCGTCCTCGTTGTCATTCTTCCCCCTCACTCCCCCTAGTCTTGCTCTGTTTAACGTCCGGTGGCGGGAAGAAGGCGATTCAGTTGGAGTTCCAACACCACTTTGATGTTAAAAATGATTTACGATTCCAAACGGTTTAAAATCCGGGTTTTGAAATTTTTGACCAAAATGGAAATATCACACCAAATGACCGAAGTTGCATCAGATCTGTGTAGATTTTCCAAGTCGCATCCCCGTGTTGCGGTTCTATTCCAGGCGCCCCGAAAACCCTATCGCAATTCGCAAGCGGCGTTGTTCAACTACAACCCATGCAAGGTGGATCGTTGTCAGGCTGCGTGACCCCTGCACCAGCGTGAGGATCAATGACATCATACGACATCAATAGGGGTGGTCAGTTTTTCCTCATGCATACCTTGAGACTTGCACCAGGTGTTGGAATGTGTCCAAGGCGGTCCAGCCTGGTGAGTGGGAAGTAGATGGTTAATTGTCCGAATCATTGGAGAGGATTCCTATCACACGCGGTTCACATATAATCGGACTGGTGACCGAGTTAATTCCGATTAATCTAAATCTATCAGGATCATCTGACACAGTACCTCACCACAGCATACCCACATCTAAGATAAGTGTTCAAAAATTCAACGGAAGACTTAAATTATCTGTAAATATCTTCAATATACTTGATACCCAAAATGTAGTATATAGTTACGTACATGTGGGCCCGTAGGCATGATATTTATACAAAAAGAATAACAATTCACATATCAAGTACACAAAAGGGGAGGTCATCAAAATTAAAAAAGTAAAATCCTGTACGGTGTCATTACTATGGTCCCGTAGTACAGCCCTTGCATATGCAATCAGCACCGTGCTCATACTCCTCAGGGACCCACCAATCCTTAACAGGAAACTCAACTGTGGGGCCCAACTCCTAATCTTCAGGCGGGTGACCTGCAAAATCATCTAAAAGAGGTGTACACGTGGGATGAGCTCACTAGCTCAGTAAGTGAAAAGAAATATCACACAAACAATCACATCCATATGCACTATATGCTATGCAATTCATTTTAAATCTTATCCACCTAAACAACATTACTAAGTCTTAGGTTATATACTACTCACAACCACAGTGCGCGTATGTCCCGGTACGAGTCGTGAACTCCATCCAGCGATACGCCCATAGAGTTGTCGGAGAAGGCCCACCGTGAGTACTCAGAAAAGTAAAGCATGCCGACTACCGGCTCTCAACATAAAAGTAAATGTCATAAATGTAAAAGTGTCGACCCCAGTAATTTAAAGCAGTATGATTGACCATATTGAATATACCACTGAGGTTACCGACTGTCCTAATGACCCGCCGGGCATATGTCTAACCGCCACAGTGACCCGATAACCACGACCACTGCTTCCCCCAAAGTGATAACCCAACACCTCAACCCTTGTTGGGAAGGAGCATAGCACAAGGAATGATAATCCTAAACCGCATGCTCTTATATGACAAAGTACGATTGCATAGTGCCACCGTGTCTCATACCACGGGCCACCAATGCACTTGTTTCCAAACAGACTACGGCGTCCAGTCTAATAATGCATCATGCACAGTAATCCAACCATTTATCACATAAGCACATCAATCATTTAGCATATAGAATGTAAAGCACAATACACATATCATAAATCATTTATTTAGAATGCAAAAGCAATGCGTGCGAATGGCATACGAGGATGACTAATCAACATATAATTTGTATGATGACATGGCTAGTCTAGATACAATTTAATGATGCAAAAACAAGCTTAAAATAAAGTCAAATGTCCTCTCCCCACTTACTTGTCGGGTACAAAAGCTCACGTTCGGTACGGGTGAGATCCGGCGTGAGAAATAGAAATTCTAGTAGAACCTATCATAAGCAAATGATATTAGCATTTCACCACCTTAGGGTCAAAACTAATAGTGTTTGATGTTTAAATCATGTTTAAAATCATAAAAGAAGGTTGTCTGCCCGTTTTGGGCCCATTCGGGCTCAAAAATCTAATTGGTAGGCCAACAGGTGGGCCAGACAGCCCACCTGTCATTGCCCGCCAGTCCAATAGGCGGTTAGATAGCCCGCTGGTTCAACCAGTGGGTCCCCTCAGGTGGGCGGATGGATTCACCCGCCGGTCTTCGCCCGCCTGTTGGAACTAAGGTGCTACCCCAACAGGCGGGCCCCTATAGGCGAGCGGCTTCACCAGTTGGTCTTCGCCCACCTATGGGGGTAAAAATTGGTTTTCTTTTTTGAAACGTTCCTCAACCTTGGAAAAACCAAATGGGGCTGTTCCAATCACATTTTTCACACATCTAAGGTCTTATAAGATGATTCTAACATAGATCTAAGTTAAATTTAAGGATTGAAAAGCAATCTTATCTTCTTTGCTCAAGAACTCTTCCAAAACCCCAAAATCACCTATTAACTCAAGAAATCACCAATGCTTCTCAAATCTTGTAAATATTTAAACCTTCAAAATCAACACATAGACCATCTATTAAACATTAGATTCATCATCTCAAGTGGAATTAACAAGATCTCAAGGAACTCTACCCAAATCAAGGGTTTCACTTGGGGTTTTGTGAAAGTTTAAGAAGTATAGCCTTCGCTCACCTCAAATCGTAGGTCTCGTGTTGGGGATCACTTTTCCGGTGCCGGAATGAGAAGATCAAACCTCGGCGTCGCTTAAAATCGTTTCTTCCTCTTTTTCTTTTCCTTTCTTCTTCTTCGTTCTCTTTTTTTCCTTTCTTTTCTCTCTCTTCTTTACTCTTCTCACCAACTCTTTAATACATTAAATGAGAAAAAGGAAAAACACAATAAGTACTGGTTATACTAGAGAATATCTAGTAGCCACATGGGTGGGTCACACAGGTGGGCGGGTTCGCCTGCCTGTGACCGTCCACCTGTTGGTCAAAACTTAGCCAAATAATTGAGATTTCGATGGAATTTGATTCTGGCATGTATCTCACTCTCGGCACAAGATATATAATACGTATACACTTTAGGATACGACTACATACCAGCATTACCCGTACATGGCCTTATGATACGTGCATGTACATGGCTTGGGTACGCCCGTCTCCTTTGGCACTGACTCGGACTTGTCTGGCCAACCTGTGTTCAAAGTCACCCTTGCCATCATGGTCCATAGGGAACCCGCCTTAACCCTATTTGGTTCGGGTCCTGCATAGTTAAACCATGTCAACCATGTAAATAAACTAGGTTTTTTAAAAGTAGGGTATCACAATTCCAATCCACATATAGGCACAGGCTGTTATTGTAATGCATACAAATTGCCATTGTCACTGTTCAGTTTGGATCCTGAGTATCAAAGTATGGGATCGGGATCCTCTCCGCAGCGTTGATCATTCATGTCTTGCCCATAGCTACCTAAACGATCAACACGTGTCTAAACGCTGATCTAATGGTTGTGCTTCTATCAATCAGAACATAGACACTATGCTGAGAGCCATTGAATCCGCACTTGGACATGTGTCGATCGCCTAGGTAGCTATGGGCTGACCTGGGAGATCAACAGTCAAAAGAGGAGCCAGATCTCAGATTCCCAGAGTATGTAAGCCTATGCATATGAATCTTGATTCACTCCTATGTTCTTGGTTTAGAAACAATATAGATAACTAGATATAGTATGACACTAAAATCAAATGGTAGGTAAGGCATAGACAAGGATATAATGGTCCTCCAAAACTTCGACGATGACTATCTAGACCTCTCTTTTCTATCTTTATCTCAAAGGGCCATTACCCAGCCATGGTCCCGCCTATTCTGGGGTCCTTAGAGAGGTGAGTTGGGAGCTGGTCCTAACCTGTAAGGTGAGTTTGGAGCTGATCCTAACATCTGACATTTTTGTGCAAAGTGACTGCCCTTAAAACTCGAACATGGGCAGTTACCCTAGCAGGGCAAACCTTTTACCACTGCTCTACTCTTTTTATTGGTAGAAAACCATTGCTCTACTCGGGCCTTAAACATGCGAGACTGTTCACTTTTCTATATTTAGCTCAGTGGCACATAATATGAACATTGCTATATTCCCCGAATTCACTTTACCCCAGATGGTATTGCCCTAATCATGCTTGATGCAAATCGAAGGCAATGGACTCTTGCATGTTTAAGGCCACGAGTATGATTGCAAATCATGAAAAAACCTGAACAAGTGATATGATAAAAGATGTACATGCTGAAAAAGAACAATCAAGGCAAGGAGACGAACATTCCTTCCTCACATAGAAGAGTTTTGCATTCAATAACTTCTGATCGTTTTGTAATACAATTTTGCGCAGAGAAATGGGGCCAGAAGAGCTTGTTTAATAGAGAAAGGAGAAGCTGAGAAGCACAATCTTAAAACCGTCCATCCTACCTCTTAACACCTAAAATTCAGTTGCCCAATTAGTTCGCATTACAAACCTAGCACCTGCAATTAATTAGAAAACATATTTCTAATCTTTTTGGTCAAAATGACATCTAAAACAGCAGCATTTATACTCTTAATCTTGGTCAGCATCTTCAATCTCTTCATCCTCTGGTACACCACGAAGATATAGAACATTATTGCATCTGCAAGCACAACACAGAGAAAGAAAAAGACCATTACTCAACCAGATGCCTGAAGCTAGATTTAGACATCTAGTTTAACAATTTCATTCAGGATAAAGGCATGGTACTGCAGGGACTATCATAAAATTAGGTGGTACCACATCCCAAATCATCCATGGAATGGAGCCTACATAGGTATCAACTGTGACTGTTCAAATGAGGGACCACCATTTGGAGTTGTGACGAACAAAACTACCAATCAAGGGCTAATTACTAAGATTTTCCTTTGAAAATAATATCAGTCACAGAGTCTCTATCTAAAAGACACCCGCATCTTTTAACATGCTCAAATGCGACCATGTAACTCATCTTTCAGTCATATCAGAAATATAGTTTGGGAATTTCCCTCCTCCTTTTTCCCTTTTTCTAGTTGAAGCACAAGAAATGAAAGTAAGAGAGAAAAACACACTTGATTTTTGGAGCACTTACCTGATCAGAATCTCTCCCAAATTTCCTGTGAACTGCCCATCAATATATTCTTCAGTGTTTGCCAGCTGCAGAAAAGGATCCCTTTAATGATAATGACAGTCGCTACACTCAAATGACTACACTGAAATTATTAAAATACAAAACAAAACAAAACAAAACAAAACAAAAAATCTAAGGGCAAGAAGACAGTGGAACACTCTCTAGATGATGCATCAACAGTCTTAGCTTATCCTCTCAAAGCAACCAAGAAGGTATTGCTTATGTCAGCTTCTTTATTTAATGAAAAAGGCTGGGTATGCTAGCGGTATACCCAAATCTGTGTCACTCTCTCTCCTCCCCTCAGAAAAGTCCCCTATGCCCCTCCCATCCCAGCCCTCCAATTGGTTGAGCCGCTAGCTCCAGCCGGCAGCATACCTGACCTCCTCCCTTTATTTCATTTGCATGGTTTGTATCTCAGATAATCTTTCCTAAATCTATAGGAAAGATTGCCATCAGGCTTTCAAAGTTCACTAAACCAGTCCCATGGAGTTTCAAGGGATTAACTAATCATGGTCAAACAAAATTGACTGAATTTGAATGCACTATGAATCTGAAAGCCATCAGTATGGTAGGTTGCGAGCTAACAAATATGTTTCATGATAAAACACAAGGAAAGGAATTGCATAAAGTTCATGCACAAATGTGTTGAATTAAATCTTGGAACTCAAGGCAGTACCTGTAAGTTCATATATGAATCCACTGAGACGAGATAACCTGAAATTGTTGTACAATAAATAATAAACAAAAATAAGAACAAAGAAACAGTGAAACAATCCAACATGCCAGATACAGGTAAAAATAGGGACAATTATGTGGGAGAAGGTTCTACACTCATACTTCTAAAAATCTACATGTGTACAGGCATATCATTCAATATGCCAAAGACAAGCTTCTACTCCAATATTTTAAGCTAAGCATGCTATTTCAGTACTTACATCTTGCAGATTATGCAAATAGTCTGAAAGAGTAATTTAGTGTAGGCATTTTTATGCTAGCATATTCAAGTGGTCAGGTATCATATATAATAGAAATGGGGATGAAAAAGTAGACATTGTTCGCCACTTCATTCAACACTTCAATACAAAAGCCGCTTGTAAAGCATACTTGAAGATAAATTTGATTATCCAGTTGCAGAAGGAACCACAAGCCATGGTTTAAGAATCAGTAATGGATACGTCGGATTGACCAACCCATATCAGGTCAGCAGTGGCTAATCTGATATCCTCTTTGGTTATTGGGCAATTGCAACAGGCTGATCTTTTCATCATTTCCAGCAAGACCAGCCAGCAACATGACAAGCTCACACCTAAGGCTTCAGTTTTTACCCAGATAATTCGTGCTTACAGCAAAGTCTACACAGCAGAATATGATTCAGTACATTTTGCTCCAAGTTTGACAGTACCATTTCTTAGGCAAAAATATTCCCCTTTACACCAGATGATTCGAGGGAACGTAGTACCCACCACCACCCTTTGGTTTCAATCTATGTCTAGCACTATAAACCTCTTCACAAAAAATAATACAACCAATGGATGACTTGCTTTCTAGGAATAATTTACGAGTACAAATCATGGAAACTAGGAAAGAGAAATCCTTCTATCAAAACAAAGATGCAGGGGAAAAAACATAAGCAATTTATCACAACTAAGAACAGTGTACCTTTATATTCCATTCCCCATTTAAGCTTCACAATGACAGGCTTTCCAGTCAAATTGTTCAAGAAAGGTTTCGGGTTAACTGGTACGGTCTGCAAACCAGATAAGATAGAAAATGCAAAAATGAATTAATAATTTGAAACAATACCATAGCAACTCATTGCCCGAAATAAATAAATTATCAAGACATACTTTGTTTGAAGATACATAGTTTTTATCAAAACGATACTTTAACCGCAGACATATATATATATATATATATATGTATATACGCATGGTGCAAAGGCATCTTACTGTATGATTCCCTCTCAACATGCATGACACGGTAAAAATTGAGGAGAGAGAGATTCCGCTAAGTAACTAGTTTAGATTCTGCTAAGTAACTAGACTAATATAATATTAAAAATTCAGCATTCAACTATCCATTTCAACTTTAAACTTAAAGTAATGTTGAATTAAATTATATATTCAAAGCCTACATCATCTAAAATTAGAAATCATTGTCTTACTCGGATCCATAAGCAATGCTGGTGTTTTTCATAATTGAGAAAAACCCCAGCATTTAAAAGTTGAAAATCGCCCCTATAACCAAAATCCAGTTTTTGTTCTCGGACTGAGGGGTTGACATTTTACTCTTTCGTAATTTGATTTTTAAATTATTTTTATTGGATTCAAACTGGGGGTATTTGCTTTTTAATTCTTCAAAACTATGCTAAGGAAAAGTCCAATGAACCAATCCTCACGTCAACATTATAAAGCCAATGTTGATAAGGCGAGACAATAACAATAAAATCATCCAAGAACGAAAATACATATAAATACAAACAAGTCGAATTCAAGTGTGATCAATACCCTTCCACCATAGTCGGTCTTTATGTGAAAATCAGCTTCGGTTTTTGTTCAAAAATCATCAAAACAACAACTATAAATAATAAAGCAATGACCAAGAAAATCTCACATCCTTCTTCAATTAAGGCCGATAATGTAAAACACTATTACCACAACAAACAACGGATCTCATATATAAAAACAGTAAATTTATGTAAACCAAATTTTAAAAAAAAAATTACACAGACAAAAACTCATATGGGATAAGAATTATGTAATGTACATAGTACACTACTCCATGCAATCATAATCACAACTTAACACATAATATCAGTAACTAACATTATGTAATCAATGCTCAATTTAAAAAATTTTGCTCTGTACACATAATGCAAATCATGAAACAAAATCCAATTCATTCATCAATCTTCCATGTACTTAACATTAGGTTTGCAAAATCAGATTTTTTATTGACAAGACACCATGAAATCTAAGGTTTATAATAAAATTAGTATTCGTAAAATTTTGTTTTAGATAATACTTATAAACATAAGCAAGTAAGGGTAGAGGTTCCACTCACTTTAGCCTCAATCGAATGCTAAAATAGGGGAATTAGAAATTCTGGGTTTTTGGAACGTTGTTGGAGCAGCCCAATCTCTCTTCTAATGCTTCAATTTGATCATAAATGGAGGAGAAAGCTCAGGTATGTAGCCTCCTTCGATCCCCCCATCTTCTTCTCTTTCTTCTTTTTCTTCTTTTCTTTTTCTTTGATTTAAATAGAGGGTGAAAGTCAAGAGAGCCACGTTTTAGCTTCTCTCTCCCCTCCCTACTTTATCTCCAACTCTCTCTCTCCTATTCACAATGCCAAGCTCCTCTCTCTCTCTCTCTCTCTCTCTCTCTCAAATCCCTTATTTTATACTCAAGGCCGTCCAAGTTTCAAAAGGGAAAGTCCACAATTTTATTAGGGAAGCCTCCTTTTATTAAATATTAATTAATAACAATTAGTTAGTTAAGGTTGTTTGATAGTAAGGGCTTGTTTGGCTAAGTTAATATAGGAAACCTCCAACAATAGGGATCTTGTTAGGTTTGTGTTTTTCTCTCTCCTCCTTATCATCATAAAATATCACAAATTAAAGTGACAAAGGCCTCCCCCACGAATTGGCTAGGGTGAGGGTTATGTATTATCCACTTTGTTAGTAAATTGTACATGTGGATATTATGTATGTGTATACCTTATTTTTAATTAATTAAATCAATACTAGGGTTGATATTAAAATCAGAAAAATTAAAATGAAAAGTCAAATTATAGTCCAATGGCAAAATGGCAAATAAGGGTTCCGTGGCAAAAACGCGTTATTCTACAATGTAGTTACATCTAATGAATGATTTTTAACACTTACCAAGTACTGATGCACCCTCAATGGTCTGGTATCCCTATTTTAAGTCACCCTACCCTACAATGGTCATAAGACAAATACACCCGCGAGTCGGATTTTAGGGTATTACATATTGGAGGGCAAAGATCCATGTACCCGACCCTATTTAGATGAATTTCTCTTATCTTGCTGGGTTATGCCACTTCCCTCTACTTTCATCTCCTTGTCATTCTTCTTTATCATTTCCTATTTTCTCCATTTTTCCCCACTTTGTTTTGCACAAATTACAAGCTTACATAACTTGTAAGCTGTAGCCGACCCCATTAAGTTGGGATAAGGCTTAGTTTGTTGTTGTTGTTGATATTTTACTTCATATTTTCTTCCACTTTCTTAGGCGAGCATGACAATATACATTCTCTAACATGTACTGGACAGCTCTTGAATAATTTAAAATAATATATATATATATATATATATATAACACCACCTTACATCTATTCCATTAATTAACATAATAACTGAATGCACTAAAATTTTGATACGAAACTATAGTAGTTATGTGTTGTTCAAAAGGCCAAAACTGTGGAGCTTATAAGATAGAACATTCCAGAAATCATATCCAATCTATAGTTCCAACTGGAATTATGTTGAATCGTAAACTAAACACTAAGGTCCGCCTTTCTTTGCTTCTTAGTCTGCTTAGATCTTCGAAGTTCAAACAAGTTGGGATATTGGATAACCAACTACATTTAAGAGAGTAGACAAAATCAAACAGATAGTCTATTTCACTACCGAAAAATTTTCAGACCCACTAAACCAAACATCATTAACTCTTAACAGATAGGTCAATCCACAACCTAATTTCTAGAGCTCAAACGCACAGATTAAGAGCTCCTACAAACCAATTGTTTAGATAGAAGAAACTGATGAAGTACTCACCGCCATTTAATTTGAAGCAGATGATCGCGAAGGTGCAAACCCGGATAATGGATCGAGACAGTAAGCAAAATCCCCCGGCAAAAACGCAGAGGAAGAAAGCGAGCTCCGACTTATGGCCTGTGGTGGAGGCGCAAGGTTTAATATTCCCATTAGTTAAGCGCGAAAACACACGGAATATTACACAATGACGGAAACACCCTGGAATCTTTGGGCTTGAATGACCAAATTAGCCTCTTATAATGTTAATGAGCATTAAGCGCTCCCATGGCCCCCATGCTGGTGCAGGGCCACGCTGCCATTTAGAGAATCCTCTCCCAAAATTAAAAAAAGGAAAAAGACTTTGCTCGGAAGTGTAAAGGCTGCGTCAGACATAGGGCAATGCCTCATACTAGTATGACATTTCATGGGAGGAGATAATGCAAGGGTGTTAGTGTAGCATATCCACCAATGGGGTTGGTAGCTTAGTGGTGAAACTACCATCAACCCATCACCGCTCGAGTCGGCTGGTTGTGGGTTCGAGTCTTAGCATACCCACTATTACTCATTGGTCCTGCGAAAGCATTGCTTGTCGTAGAACATGGCATGCACTAGCGCAACGGAGAGAGAGAGACACAAAGATCGATGGCATAGGCCACACTACATCTAATATTTTCCATATTACACTTGACTCGTGGTAAATTTAGTGTATAAGGATTACACCCCGTGACACAAATAATATGTCAATCTTGATCAAAATTTGAACTGGTATAAAAAAAATATATAAATCCAATACATCGTGGTGGGTCATATGATTGATTTTGTTTACAAATTAATAATCCACATGGAATTCTGAATGGATTCTCTTTTACCAAAAAAAAAAATATATATATATATATATATATATATATTAATGATCCACATGATTCTCTATTTAATAGGTAGGATTACTACCTCAGCCATCTATGAATGTAGTTTTATTTTGAATAGCTGATGTTGGAAAAGATTGTGTTATGGAATTCGAGAGTAGCAGTAGTTTGTGGAAGGAGTGTTTTCTCTCTCAACCCATCAAGCTATTAGCAGCGAATACCATATACAGGATCAGAAATACTAGTTTCCGGGAATATGATGGCAAGAGCACCCAGATAGCTGACAGATTGTTTGACAGGTTGTCTATAATGACCTTTGATATCCCAAGAGCTTGTGTTACCAACCTACCATGTGTTGTGTCCATGGAGTGCTTTTGCAGTATTGTCAAAGAAAGGGGAAGAAGTATTAGGAAGGCAGCCAGTCTTATTGGTGAACCTGAAAATATTATCAAAATGATAGATCAGCAAAAACCCTTCCAGGTCTAGTTCCTGATCAAAAATGGCAAAATTGATGAATGGTGTTCTCTAAAGAAGAAGAGTGCTCCAATCCTCCTTCCCCTCTCATCCAATAATAACTTGTTTAATTACGGTTCAGGTGATCTGCGTCGAAGGTTAGAATACAGGGGAGCAGGCAGGCATGCAGATATTTGTAGTAGTATTAATCTTATGTAGAGCATTTGGAATTTCATATTTTTCATATACTTTTGACTAGCAGTTCTATCAAAATACTCAATAAATGTCAAGGTTCCAATACCAGGCACGAAACACCAATGACTGAGGGCATTCTTCTGAGTAATGACAACATAATTGGGAGACCCAACCGCAGCATATAGAGCTGCACTCAAGTGTCAACCCACAAGCTGTGTGCAATTCAAAATGATGCGTTCCACTAACCTGTTAGGACAGTTTTAGGAAACTAATCCATAGGAAAATATGCAATGACCCAGATTCAGAGAACAATAGGGCAGAAATAGAGAAGATCAATCACTAAAGAACCAGCAAACCAATGAGGCTGAAGAACTGGAAGAAGGCTGGCCTATACCTGCTGTACTTGCGGCTAAAATATCATAGGAAACCAACAGATTGAGAGCACAGGTGGACAGAAAATAAATACTTATAAAAACCAGAAAATAATATCTTCTCAGAAGAAGAATAACTTCCAAGTTCCAGATCTGATGAATCCGCAATTCGGGACAAGTGTAGACCCACAGAGGGTGCAACTTATAAAAAATTGGGCTTGATACAATGGTTGGATTGGATCGAATATTTGATGAAAGTCTGAGATCAAATAGTGAAGAAACTGCTATTGCAAGGACTGCAACTGAGAAATAAAAGTAACAGAATATGGACTGAGTAATAACTGAACTAAACTAATGAGAATGGAGATAATAAGGGTAGAAGTTTGAGTTTCAGATTACCTTGGTTATCACCCACGCAAACACTTTGTAAGCTGCTGAAACTGAGGTAAATATGAAGAGAAGAAAGAGGGAAGAAGGGATATGACCTGGCTTCACAACCTTGGGTTTGCTGCTGTGAATCAACACAATGGCATGCATCTCCCAAAGGGAACTCAATAGAGGAATAGCCAAAACATGGAGCTTGTAGCCTTTTGCTTGTATTTATAACATACCAATGCTTGCTACAAAAATAAGTCTGTCTCCATGTTTAGGAAATTTTTTTTTTTAGGTAGGTCCCAAGTTGAACTCATGACCTCTTTATGTATAGAAGAGTACTTGGCTTCCAGGTAATTAAAAAATAGCAACAAGGGAGAACTAATGCCTACTACATAAAAAAGAAGGAACTAAAAAATAGCAACTACTAGCAGCTATTGACTAACAACTAGGTAGCAATTGCAAGAATAGAAACTAAGCAAAACAGCAACTTGTCTTCACGCCAGGACCCACATATGAATTTTTGGGCCTAGTTCTTCTTTTTGGACTGAACTGCATCACAAAACCTCTTTTATTTTCTATGAATCAGCCTGAAATACATTCAGAGATGTGAAGTTCATCCATTCAGATATGTATTTATGAACCTCCCCACCCCCCCCCAAAAAACCAATAATAATAATAAACATGGATTTTCAGAGCATTTCATTACCAAGCTGCTACAGTGACATACAAAAGGTCCCCCACCCTTCCCAATTTTTTCTTAAAATGCCTCTCCAATTTTAGCTATGTTAACACAGTCTCTTGTCAGGTTTCCTACCTTGATAATCAGGGATCTTTGAAGTTTAAAAACCCTTACATTAACTGATTGACTCTGAATGATGAATACTTCTAATCTTAAAGGCATCTAATTTTTCAATAGCTTAACCGTAAAGCAAGTAGTTATCATGCTCCTATTAGAGCAGCTCGTCATTCTGTTGTTCGAATCAATAATCTGCGCCATGTTCACAAATAAGTTATCCATATTGACCTTTTATAATTATTCCAATGGACCTCCTATCACTTTCTTGCAGAATGATACCAGCAAAGTTGACCATCATCCAGTTTTTTGATAGGGCTTTGCATCTAAGATTAACTATTAATCTGTTTTGGTTGATCATAATAATCATCCTAGAAAAGTAAATTATAACTAGCAGTCCTTTTTGTTTTTTCTGGATTGACGTGCCACAAGAATCACAACACCAAAGTGAAATCCAAATCATACAATAATGATAGTAGTTGGAATGAACTATGAGATGTATGCAAAAACCAACACATACCGGATTCCTCAACTAATCTCCAAATATCTCTTACATTCGACAACGATAAAGAAAGCAATGTAACTCTTCATCCAATGATTTTCAGCAAGCCATATATTGGCAAATCTAATGTAATTAAAAAGCAGTGAAATCCTTCATCCATTAATTCTGCCTCATCTCACATGAACATGTCTTTTGCACTTCAACTTTTCTAGACCATCAATTGTTCAGAAATGCAACATCTCAATCCAAACATAGAAAGAGTTTATAGTTCAATAATGCAATTCTGAGCCACAGATCAGAGTACAAACAAACATGTATATTTGCTTTGTCTATGATGTGTTAACAGATATGCAAACTTCCACAGTTAAGGACTACCAGAATACCATGAGCTAGGACATGGTTATGGAAGTCTCCCACCATGAGTAATTCATACATAGCCCTCCGCATAGACAACATTGTAGAGATTGATTTAAAGATAGTGAAATTATGATTTAAATATAACGAAATTATGATCAATGCATATACCATGCATTTAGTGAGCATCCATAAAAGCAACAACTAATTGTATATTCTTGAAGTTATATGGTGCTTACTATAATTGTTGTGGCCCAAGCTAGTCAAACCGATATCATTGGAACCCCCAATTTCGAGATCCAGTATAAGGTTCTCACTTGCATTCTGTAATCAGATATAAACTATCTAAATAGGGTTGTATGTATCCTCAGCTTGTGAATATAAATAAGTAGGACTGAACCAATAATTCTGCTTAGGAGACGCAATGATGGTATTAACAACAATTTTCCTTTCTTGTCTTTATTTCTTAGTCTGGATGGTTAGAATGCATCCATTATACACAAATTCAGAAAGCACTGAAGACGAAAAAAGAAAAAATAATATAATTTTATTTCCATTAAGAAACTAACTACAACTCCCACTCAGCAGCTCTGATCTTCGCTTGCATTGCAATATTAACATGTATTAACCAATTTTCTTCTTTCTGGAATACCCACAAAGAAGAAATCGAGATTAAATCCCCACCATCATAGGTGAATGTAGAAGAAGAAGAAACCTGAGAAATCCTTGGCAGCTATTCATCATCGTTGTCTCTCTTCTTGGGCTTCCGATAGTTTTCTTCCATGTGCTTTGCAAACAAGAGCCCGGTGTTGGCAAGCTTCTTAATGTTGGGAAGGTTGTAGTTCTGGGCAAGGTAGACTCCTAGCACAGTACCCGTCATCAAAGAGAATGTGCTCCTTATTATCCCCATTCTGCTTCTGTTACTGATGATCGGAAAGAAAGTTTATGCGATCAAATATGTTAGGACTAAGAACTGGGGAGGAACGCATCTTCAATTTCGCTTTATATCGATAGGAGACCGAAGATGATTCGAAGTTTCGAACTGAATCAGAAGAGCGGGACTTGAAAGGAAAAATTAAAAAACTCTACGAGGGTCAATCTCGTGTTCCCCACGCTTACTTGGAGGGAAGTTAACACTGGCCGTCTAACCCCTTCTCCAAGCCTCTTTGGTTTGACAATTGGAAGTTAAAAATCATGAATATTGATGGGAAGGAGGTTAGGTATGATCTGGCTCCTCTTCCGGGGCGTCGATCGCCTAGGTAGCAGACCTGGGCGATTGACATGTGTCCAAGCATTGATCCAACGGCTCTGAGTGTCGCGCCTCTTTTTTGATCGGTCGAAGCACAGCCGTTGAATCGGCACTTCAGACACTTGTCAATCGCCTTAGTTGGACTTGGGCGATCAACAGTCATAAGAGGATCTTGATCCCTTTTCCAATAGGAGGAGGAGAAAGATAAATTCATATCTGGGTATACCAGCGGCATACCCAACATTTTTCCTATATTGATGGTAGAAAATGATAGGCATACCAGAGGCAACAATGAAATACATAAGAGGCAAGTGAATTTTTTTTTTTTGGTTGAAATAATTTTATTCAGTAGAATGTGAAGGACTCGTGGAGTTACTATTACATAAGTGAACTAACCACGGAGTGGAGAGAGCCCAAGTTGTCGCACATTCTAACGACACAGCCTTCTGGGCCAAGGTGTCAAGAACAAGGTTAACACATCTTGGAATATTGACAAAGGAACACTCCAAAAATACGATGAGAGGTGTTGGATGTCCTTGACGAGATTAAGAAACATGGGCACATGGTCTGCTAGTGTGCGACAGTGGCGTGCCTCTCCTTTTTTCATACTGGGGATTGGGAGAAAGTACCATGTCGGTCTAGTGTTGCCTATGCCCAAACACAAGTGGATGCAAAAAAGACCCTATTACCCCCACTCCATGCGTTGAGTATCTGTGGATGGGGCATGTAGTTATGCCATGTAATATGACAATTTTTCCTACTAGATATCTAAAGTATGGTCTGGATTGATCACTTGCCAAAATCCATACTTAAATTAAGTTGTATACCCTCCCATGGCAAGAATTGGCAGACGGTCTCTTTTTTTTTTTTGTGAAAATTGGTGAATGGTCTCAATGTAAAAAGCATATGCACATTTTGTGAGACAGACTCACACCTTTTTTCTCTATTGTCAAATTATCTAGGAGAGTATATTGCAGGGGTCGTGGGTTTAAGGAATGAATCCTTAACCGGGGGATCCCTTTTATCTCTATGCTTTTCCCTTTATAAGCATTCAAAGGCTCTCACTATTTGAGCTTTGTTGGGTTTTTCTTTGAAATGGTGGCTATCAGTCCTACCACCACTTACTCCATATGACTCAAAACCTAATCCAAGTTAGATTTTGCATGATGTTAATCGACGGATAAATAATTTACATTTATGTCCTCTTCCCTCACGTTCTTATCGGTGTCCTGTTTTTCCTTCTCTTACCTGTGTCTTATCTAACTTGCCATTCTCAAGCTCTCCTCTTATTATCATTGTTTGTAAGTTGTTTTGATAGTAGTAGGCTACTATTGTTGTGGTACATGGTTTTTTTTTTGGGGGGGGGTTTACTTAGGTGGAAAATTGAGGCCAAGGCAAAGGCTCTCCTTCCCGAGATTAAAGAATGCATGAAAACGGGATTTCACTCAATAGATGGTTGGTTTAAACACGATGTACTAACTCATGTGGTGTTAAGGAAGGATAGGATGAACCGGCCATGTCCTTTATTTTATTTACATATTGACATATATGATTTGTAATAGTTGCTCTCATTTATTTATGATACATTTTACTAAGCGTTAGTATTATTCACTAGAAATTTGGATGAAAAAGCAAAAAATTACCAAGGTAAGGATAGTGGTATGTAAGGATGATGTTAACTTTTTACCTAGCCCTAGCTTTGGTTTTTAATATAATATTTTATTTTTCATTATAAAATAAATAAAAGTATACGCTCCCATATATTGTTATGCACCTTATTGAAAACCTAAGCAAAGTCATATACTATTGTGTTGATATTGAATTTATGAGAATTTTATTTTGTAACTTTGGTCACTTCCAATTGAGATGAAACTTGATATGGAGTAGGGACCTTTGGGTCAACCTCGTAGTTTATTGCTATGTGGGACAAATAAGCGGGTCATCCATATCGATACCATGTGGACATGCTATTTTTTGTTTTTATTTTTATTTATTTATTTGTTTATTTTTGGTGCAAAGGAAGGTGGCTGGCTCACTGAAAAACTATAAATGGGGGGAGAGGGACCCAGCAAAGGGCTAAGACAACAACTCACATAGGGGGCAGGAGCCAACCGTAAGGGACCACACTTATTCGCAGCAGAAGAGAATAAATACCCTGCCCACTGTCCATGGTCCTGTCGCTCAGGTGGTTGGTGACTCCGTTGTCCGCATCGTTTTCACTCGAAGTCGACGACATCGACAAGAATCAGAATCGGTCTTCTTAAGACTTCATAGACCAGAAGATGCCACTTGTACATGTTCATCTCGAAACATAAAACTGGCAGAGATAGTATGACGGCCTCTTATGTCGAAATCGATCGACTCAAACTCAGTCCCCTCTCCCTCCCATCGATTTGCCCTTGCCAGCATGATCTCTCATCGAAGACCCAAGCATTCAGTCAATCCGACTCGAAACTGAAACTAATATTGTCTTCTGATGGATCCAGAGGCCTCGTTGGGGTTCCTCGGGACCGGAGGTTGAGTGTGTACGGAAATTTTCGGACACTTGCGGCTGTCGCCCGAGCTAAACCTAATCAGATCGACGAAGGAGAAGCCAAAGGATTATCTCTTGTGAGTGTCTTCTGTTGTTTTATTAACTTTTCATTTTCCGTTTGTTTCAATGTTATTCATTGTTGGATTCAGTTCGTAATGAATGGAAACACTGATATGGGTTATGATGTAGGAAGTCGACGAAAGCCCTAATTCGGAAGAAAAAGAAGTCGACGTTGGGATGGCACGTGATAATAATTTAGCTTCTGAGCGTCATCAGGGAGTGAGTCAGTTGAAGGAAAGGATTGTTTTTGGGATTGGGATTGGAGTTTGCGTCGCTGGGGTTGTGTTAGCAGGGGGATGGGTTTTCACGGTTGCTCTGGCTGCTGCTGTTTTTGTGGGTGCACGTGAGTATTTTGAACTGGTCAGAAGTCGTGGATTTGCCAAGGGAATGACGCCTCCTCCCCGTTATGTATCACGGGTTTGCTCTGTTATCTGTGCTCTCATGCCTGTATTGACACTGTAAGTTCTCTTCTGAGGCTTGTTTCCTCCATTTATACTTTCATTGCTGCTTATTACCACAATGTCACAACGAAGTATCTCTTATGACCGTTTATATCTTGTCTATGTTGACACTGTAACCTATGTTATCAGGGTTGCTCCAAGTAGTTATATTTTCTTTCTTGTGACTATAATGACTTAAAGAAGAACTTGTCAAAGTAACTCTCTCTCTCTCTCTCTCTCTCTCTCTCTCTGCTGGCTTTTGCTTGCTTGTTGAGCCACATCTCCTTTCTAACATTAGCAATTGTATGCTGGAAAATAGTCACACATGGTTTGAAGACTTGGTCTTCAATAATGCCCAGCAAGGATGGGTGAGGTGTTATAAGTTTAGAGGGCCAAAGAAGATAAGGTAGACTGCAATTTACCTGGGGGTTGAAGTGGTGAGAAAAGGCATGGATGGCTCGGGTTTACAACCGATATGACTTTCAATAGAGTTGAATGGGGAAAGAGGATTCATGTAGCTGGGATATGAGGCTTAGTTGCATTGGGTTGAGTGGACTCGACCTTAAATATATTTTGGACTCCGCAGGCACAAATCTGTACTTTATTATTTAACAATTTATGCCTGTTTTTGTCAAATTGCAGAACCAGAATCCAATTGTGACCATTGGTCTCTGCTGAGGTAAAGACCAGTGGTAGGTTCATGACGACAAGGGGAGCTAGAGGGAGGATCACACAAACAGTTGGTGGTTCCAAAGCAGTGTCGGTGTCTACCCTGACTAGGGGAGCAGTTATCAGAGCTTCAGAGGTGGCGGAGGGAGAAGGCGGGGGTGGAGGTTAGAAATGGATTTTTCAAGGTCAAAGGTAGGGTTACCTGGAGAGGCGGGAGGGCCGACAATGGTAACTGGATGGGAGGGAGGTTCGATAAAGGTTGCCGAATGAGAGGAGGTGTGGTTGTGTTTGCTGGCTGAAAGGCGGGATCCTTGGTGGCAGCAGGTCGATTGTAGGAGATGACAAAAGCTCTAAGACAAGGGGATGTGACAATAGCTTCAGGGCGAGGAGTGCATGTTTAGAACAAAATTAATACCGTAAGCGCACGAGTTAATCATAGCTACAAGTCAAACACAGGGAGGAGATTAATTCAATTTCCACTTAGGCAGAGCACACCAATTTAATGGATGAGTATGCTAAACTAATAAAAAGATTAAAAACAGAAAATTAACTAAAATAAACTAATTATAGAAAACGGATTGAGACAAACACTTAGGGGTAAGGAATCCACTAAGAGAAATCGGTCAAACTAATGATATGACATATCAATTAAAAGCACAGCCCTTAGATGGTATGATTAGTGGGTCCA
The DNA here is from genome assembly GCF_013358625.1 of Macadamia integrifolia. NCBI lineage: Eukaryota > Viridiplantae > Streptophyta > Magnoliopsida > Proteales > Proteaceae > Macadamia > Macadamia integrifolia. The sequence goes on from NC_056559.1 coordinate 8,964,248, forward strand.
AGACATAGAAGATAAATGATACTAAATCATTCATTTCCTATGAATGATAAACACCACCCAAATGAACATGGAAAATTAAACATGAGCAGTCTTATATGGAGAAGTAGACAATTACGCATACAATAAAATGTCATGAACAATGTGGACTTGACACATATTCATTAACTAATGCTCACACAAGAATCACATAAAGCTATGAACACCAGTAGTTCTTCCTTATCTCATGGCTTCATCCTATCCCTAAGTGTGGAAATTAGTTGGCCATGGAAAAATTAAAGGAAGGAGGAATGCAAGAAACATCATAATTAAACTAAGAAAGTTAAAGAGAATAGAAGTACTTAGCTGAGAATGAAATTGCATAGATCCAATGAAGGAGAAAAAATCCAGCTTAAAAAGAAGACAACTTCCTTCACTCCAGCCAAAAAACAACTTACAAAAATTCCTTAAAGAAAATTACACATATGAACTAAGGGAAGGGAAATAAAATTATAGAGAGCTATTTTTGAATTCTACTAACAATGAAATAAAAACAAGAATTGAAAATTACATAAGATAGGAAATTGAACGAAAGAGGAAGAAAAAGAATTGGCCAAAGAGCCAATTCGTTGGGAGACAGAAAGAGAGGAAAAAAAAACGAATGAATAATCCCAAGGGGGCTGGTCCTTCTATAGAGGAGGGAAAGACCCAAAATTATTGGAGCTCTCTTGCCTTATTTGGAAAATCCAAATCTCTAACTTTGGTAGCTAATCTCCAATGAAATAAGAACTTGAAGATTTTTCCTTGCTTGGGAAATACTGGATTCTTCTTCTTTGGAGAGTCCAAATCACCAACTAATCTTCTACAAGATTGACCAAATCTTTCAAATCTCAACCCAAAAATTTCATAAGGTCAACAGCACTGTTGTAGATCCAGCTTCGACAAGCCTCAACAGTTCCTAATCAGACTTGTCGTGATACCTGCATCTGAATCTGGCGGTAGGAGAGACAATCAGCACTGTTGCAGAGTTCGAACTTGCAGAAGGAGTAGTATTAGGGCTTAAGGTTCTAAGGTTCAGGTCGATTTGGGAAGGACTTCGCTCCAGATCTCAGGCCAAAAGGGGTGCCTGCGAGAGAGATTGATCAAGCCTTCTGCAACCCAGCGAAGTAACAGCAACAGGGAAAAGAAAGAACAGAGTATAATAAGGAAGGGGAAGAGGAAGAGAAGAGGGAAGAGAAAGATCAGAGAAGGAGAGAGAATATTAAAGAGGGCAAAGAAGAGAACCATGCACGGTAGCAATGGTTTCCAACCCAAAACACATTCTTTCAATTTTCAATCAGTTCCCAGACATACACTCTAACTGACACAAGCAAGATAATGAAGATTCAAGAGAAAGGGGGTCAGCCTTAGAGAACAGCACGAGGTCTTCAACAAAAGCGAGGTGGGAGAGCTTAAGAGCTTTGTCTGTAGGGAGGGGGGAATGAGCTGCTGGTTGGTGGAAGATAGGATGCTTCTGGAAAGGACTTCAAGGGCAAGGGTGAAGAGGTAGGGGAAAAGTGGGCAGGCTTGGCGGATGCCTGGGGTGGAAGCAAATAAGCCAACAGGGTTCCCATTAACAAGGACAGAGAAATTGTTGGGGGGTGGGGGAGCAATGCAATTGTAGACCCAATTGGTGAAGGCAGGAGGAAAGGACTTGATGTTCATCTTATTGACAATGAAGTTCCACTTCAAGGAATCAAAGGCTTTATGAATGTTAATCTTCGTAAGGGCAGTAGGGGAGTGATTCTTTCTATTAGGGCAGAGGTCTGACCAAAGAGAGAGGACAAGGCCATGCCTAGGGGAGGCGGGGAGCCAGAAGAGAGTGTGGGGGAGAGGGGAGGAGAGAGGGCGGTCTGAGGAGAAGGGACCTGAGGTGGTGGCAGGGGAGGCCGTACATGGGGAGGCGAGGGGGTCAGGCGAAGGGGTCAGAATTTTTGATTGACTACTAATTCTGTTGTTATTCTAACTAAAGTTTACTAAATGAATGGGAAAGGATTTCTTTGTTTTCTATCTACGTCTATGAACTGTTACCAATTATTCTGGCTGTAGTTTTCCTGAAACTCTTTTCACTGCTTGTTTTTGTTGGACATAAAATGATTCTCAATCTTGAACTACTCAATTTGATAGTCACATTTAACGAGGTGGATTCACTTGCATGATTTTTGAGTTTCATGGACATCCATTTCTTTCATTATTTTCTTTAGAAGTGAAACAGATTTTCATTGTTTGTTTTTGTACTGATTAGCTTTCCCAATCAATGGTCAGGTATTTTGGTCAAATAGATGTTTCTGTGACTTCAGCTGCTTTTGTTGTTGCGATGGCATTGCTTTTACAACGTGGAAATCCTCGATTTGCACAGTTGAGTAGTGCCATGTTTGGGTTATTTTATTGTGGTTATCTTCCATGTTTCTGGGTTAAGCTTCGGTGTGGTTTAGCAATTCCACCATTAAATAGCGGTAAGTTCTGTGCTTCATCTGTCGTATTATGTAAATTCAAATGCACTCTGTTATTTCGTGCAGTCTTGGTGAAGTATTGACTGCTACAGGTTCACAGAGTTTAATATTTAAACTATAAAGTCTAACGCCGGTAGAAAGTGAACTGTTTCCTCTTACATCCATTTCTGATCATTATTCCAGCCCTTTTTCTTGTTTTTCTTTGATAAATCACTGAAATTTAATTGGAGAAAAAGAATAATGAAGTGAAGAAAGTCAGTAGAAAATTTCTTCAAAATAAAGGAGACGACAGCTTATTTACCACTTAGCTGAAAAATGACCTTTATTTAATTTTAATGAAACATTAGTGATGTGTAATGGATACAATTAAGCAGTATTATCTGTCTTATACAAATATCACGGTAAATAGAGTTGAATGGTGGAACATGATTCGTTTAAATAGAGCCATATTATCTGTGTAGAAGTATTTAATGAGAGGAGAGGAGTCCTGTGTAAGTCGCATACTCCCTTTGGGTTTTCCTAGTTGATCCGAATCTGGGTTCCAAAAACAGAATCGTATCACAAAAGAGCAATTAAATTAATCTTAAACAAAGCAGTGGCAATCTGGTAATTTCCATGGAAAATTAGAACCTCTTTGGAGTGAAATAAGTGACTAGGGACGTAACAGGAATTAAAATTAAGAGAAAAGGGTGGTTCTGGAAATTAAATTCAGATTAAAGATAATTTAGAAACAAAACTTCAGAAAGAAGGGGGCTTTGTGAATGTAACAGAAGAGCTGACCTCATGTGAAGTTTCCCAAGCCTGGTCACCCTCAACCTCACAATATAACAAGACCTTAAGGCAAACTGGTTCGATTTCAGTTGGGATGCCCTCCTCGTAAGAACCCCAGCCAAGATGGAAAACTCAGATTGAAGTTGCTAATCCCATGGACTATGAACACCAACCAATACTCATCCAGATTATGAGATATTAAGCCTGAGATAATTCTCTAAAGCTGGACCTGGCGGAAGTTAGGGTTTCAGTTTTGTGTGTTGATCTGGTTTCTCACCACAGAAGAGACGTGAAGACCAGAAGCTCAAAGGGTAAGTCACCTAATGCACTTGGGCGTTGGGTTTAAGAATATCTTTTGATTTGATTCCTTTCTTTCTTTCCTTTTAGAGTTAGAACTTAGTTTGGTAGTATTGTTATAGATTTTATTTCAAGTTGGGAGATTTATTTCAGTTGCTAATTTAGGTTAGTTTCCATTGTTAGGTTTTGATTTTCTTTTTTATAGCCATGTAACACCCGTAGAGAATGACGGATTTTTGAAGAACTGAATTGAAATTTAATGAATAGTTTTCTTTGGTTGAAGCTATGGCCAAACCCCTCTTTCTCCCATTCTGAAATTTTCTCATCTCTTCTCTTCCATACTCCTACTTCCTCTTCATGTCTTCTTCTTCATCTTTATTATTATTTTCTGGTTTTCTTTCGATACCCTGATCTGGGCTGAAACATCAGGTTTAAGAAAGCTTGGCTGAAGGTTTACTTCCAACTGGTTGAACCAGAGATTGTGGGCGAAGGTTGCTACCTTTCAGGCGACACTAACCATAGAACAGATCCTTCAAAACATGGCTTTGCTGGTGAGAAATCACAACCAGACTCAGATCTGAGTTTTGCGACCGCCAAACTCAGTTGCAGGCTCAATACACTTCAGATCTGGGCTGTTGAGGTCTTGTGGTGCTGGATTCATAGAAGTCTTGCTGCAATAACCTTTCATTTGAAGTTTCAAGCTAAGCCGAGGTCTAGTTGAGATGCTCTCTCAAACTGAAGCTTCTCCCAATCACCTGCCCTGTTTTGATCCCAAGGAAGAAGACTACTTCTTTCTTGAGTTGATATTTTCACCATTTGAATTTGACCCCCTTATCCTTTCTCTCTATTTTGGTTCCTAATTTACCCCAACCCAATAATTACCAATTCCCTTCATATCCCATCATTTACTTTAACTTCCACTTACCCTTTTAAGATCCCTTTTATTTACAAGCCTGCCACCCCATTACAAGATTCCAAATATTTACAATTCCGCTATTCTATTTTTGGGTTGAGTTATTTGGTGATTGGGTGGATCCCTAAGCGATCTGATTCCAGCTTTTGGAACCCTATTCTGCTTCAAGTGGTATCAAAGCGAATTTTGTGCAATTTCCTAACAATGATAGGTCACATCACCAATGTTGAGTTGCACAAATTGTATCGTGGGCTACTTGAAAATCAATAGAATAGTGATGCCAGGGTTAAGAAGAATGAGACAAAATATAACAATTTCATGGACGAGACTCAATGTGTTCTCACTAAGATTCTTGCCTTTATGTAGAGGTTGAAACGCGAGTTGAAGAAGTACCGTCTGCACCACCTCCTCAATTTCATGCCCTACGGATGGAAGATACACCTCACAGACAGCAACATGATCCTGTTGTACACTACTTGTACCCCAAGATGTTACTCGGCAATTTTTTTATAGAGATTATGGCATCAAAGTTGAGGTTCCAGAGTTTAGTGGTGAAAAGGGACCTGAAGAATTCCTTGACTGACTTACCAAAGTGGAGAATTTTTGCTTATAAATTTCTTCTGGACTAGAAGTGTGAACTCATCCTTACTAAATTTATTGGGTATGCATGTTCATGATGGAATGATGTACTGCACTCCAGGTTTGTTAGACGACTTGGACCCGTTACCAATTGGGAGGTCATAAAGCAGATTCTGACTGAGAAATTTATTCGACTTAATTATGAAAAGGTGATGTTTCATAAATTGCTTAATTTTTAACAAGGCAATAAGGATGTGGATACCTACACCTTCGAATTCTACAAACTATCTTCAAAGTGTCGATTTCAGGAGACAGACCATCAACGACTAATGCGATATATCAGTGGACTAAGTATTGAGATCCGACTCGAATTGGCTAATACTGATTTCAGGTCTGTTGATGTGGTAGCAATTCATGCCATGACTGCTGAAGAGAAGTCTATTTATTGGAAGAGTATGCTCAAGAATCCTTCAGTTTATAGACCACCACGTATGGAGGAAAAGAAGCATGATACAAGCAGAGTTGAAGAAAAAAGGTCAGAATTCAACAAATATAGTGATTGGTTGAAGAACTTCAAATGCCATAATTGTGGCGAGTATAGTCACTGTAACGATCCAAGAATACGGCAAGTACCAGACCCGCTTGGGAGATCGGTGAGGTGTCTCCACCAAGAATACGGCTAGTACCAGGGGATTTTGGGAGATTGGTGAGGGTCTGCAAACTTTAGTCCCACATTACCTAGGGAGAGATTCCTATACTAGTTAATAACCTCTAGCCTCCTTAACATGGTACAACGCGTTTTAAAGCCTTGAGGCCTATGCGCCAAAGAAGATAATATTGTGCAAGGTTAATTGGGCTAGGGCGTTTACAATCACTACTCCAACAAGTGCCCCAATAGGACTCGTTTTGTGAATGTAGTAAAGAAGCAACTGATAGAGAAGAATGATGATGTCGATCCTGATTTACATCCTTATCCCTTCGATGCAGATGGTATTGATTATGATGATGATGTCGAAGCTCATTTCGCTAGTCTTACATCCTTCTCAAACAGACTAGTTGACAAGGCTCCTGTCTTCAGACAAAAGGGTATTCTTTTGCACGGTTCCAATCCTATTGATATTCATACAATTGTTGATACTGGGGTAGAAGCAAACTTTATCTCTGCTGAATTTGTTCGAACACACAACCTTCCACAGAAGCAACTTTCAAGAAGATTCACGTGCAAGGTTTTGGACCCACAGCTCGAGAAGAGGCCACTGCAATTGTTCGAGTACATCTATAGTTTGGGCCGTTACAATACCATGTATCTTGCTTGGTCTCCCCATTGGCACATTGCGACATTCTCCTAGAGCGACCTTGGCAACGACATATTGGTATTCTCTACGATGGTGCACGGAACACCATCAAGGTGAAGCAAGGAGGCCATACGTATTTAAAGACGACACACGTGTTATCAGATATGCCACATTGTTGACAGTCTTCTGCTCCAGTGACAAATTAGTCTACTGTCCTTCTTCACAGAGTTACATTCCTGTCATTTGCTTAGAGATACATGCCACCACATCGTCAGAGGATTTATATGTTGGTGTATGATGTCTTGTATTCCGTCGCAGTTTAATCCAGGGAGTACTGGTGCAGCACCTAGACAGGCAGGATTAGGGTGGCAGTTGTAGTTTAATCCGGATTAGGGTGGCAATTGTAGTTTAATCCGGATTAGGGTTTTTTCGCTGTATATTTGTAGCGAGGGTTTCTTTCTCTGTAATGGAAGCAATACTGAGAGGTGTGAGGACGAGCGCTGTAACCCTATTCTCCATTGATAGTGAAGCAGGATCTCATCTCACCGGGGACGTAGGAAACCTTCCCGAACCTCGTAAAATCCGTGTGCATTGTTTGTTTTGTTTTTCCATTATCTTCTGCATCGTTTTAGGGTTGCGTTTCTACATTATAAGGGTATCTTGAGAGTACGACCTAACTTGACGGAGTCGAGTTCTTTTAAGACCGGGAGAGCAAAGCCTAGGTACAGGGTGCCTTCAACTCAAATCATAGATCTAATCGATGGGTTTTAATGGTTCTACAACACTTCTCATTACCCTGATATCATCGCCAGAACAGAGTATACACAACAAGCTTTCTTTGAACTTGTGACTATAGCCCAGAACAGAGTATTGACAACAAATAGAAGAGAAAAGGGTAATAGGAGAGGAAAGAAAGTAAATAAAGTAGTTGAAGGAAGGAGGAAGAAGAGAAGAGAAGAGAAAAGAAAATCAGACAAAAGAGAGGTATGTGGTCACGACAGCCAAGGTTTTAGCCAAACAAATATTCAATTTCAAAACTTAAAACTGATATCTCCATTGTTTTGCATCAATACTTAAAGGAAAATAACATCAAATAATGGAAACTAATTTAAAAGGGAAACTACTTTAAATTAGAAACTAACTCAATTAAACTTGACTCCCAAGCTAATTTAAAAAAGGAAATAAATTACAAAAAAAGTAACTAAATATTCTTTCGCCCAATTGCATCACTAGTCCCATTCTTTGCAGCTAGTATTAGTTTTCTATTCTGTTTGGTCTGTCCTATTTCTAGTAGGACTTGTAATGGCTGATCTATTTAATGAATGGAGGTGGGTAGCCCTAATCCAATTGATTGGCGTTCCTTTTTTCAAATCGCAGGACTCTCTCTCTCTTCTCTTTACATGGGATCAGAGCCTTGATCTCCAAAGAAGAAATTGATCAAAGCTCCTTCCTCTTCTATCAATAACAACTCCTCTCTCCATCGCAAGTTGTTACTGGTTCTTCCTAAGTTCTACAATTTTTAGAGGGGGTGGTTTGATCCCCTGGTTTGTTGGTTTCTTGAATGAAGGATTGATTAATTGTAATCAATCATATGGTGTGAGTTAACTCAAAGTACTTGCTAGTGGTTGGTGGTTTAGTTTTTTGGTTTGAAGTTGAAGTATTTAAGGAGTGGAAAAATCGATCAAAGTTGTCAAGGTTTTGGCACTCTGCCAAAATCGATTTTGGTCATATCTTCTTATTCAGAGCTCAGTTTGGAAAATCCTTGAAGTTTTCTTCCTCACCATTCCAGCAACATTTGATCCAGGGTTCAGCTCCATTGGAGCCCTATAGCTCAAACCGCAGGTAACCCTAGAATTGCCCTAGATAGGCTTTTGCGATTAGGGTTCATTCTTCATGAATTGGTGGAATTTTATCTGAAGATTAAGTTGCTCTAAGTTCTCTATTTTTTGTGCATTTGTTGTTGAAGTTCAGAATCAGTTTAATTTCAGTATCTAGGTTTTATGAAGTAGTGGGTGAGCCTGTGGCACAACGGTTAAGTTGCACCATTGCAACATGTTGGTCACAGGTTCAAAACCTGGAAACAACCTCTTATGCGAAGCAGGGGGTAAGGCTGCGTACAACTTGCCCCTCCCAGACCTAGCAGTAGCGGGAGTCTCGTGCACTGGGTTGCTCTTCTTCTTTTTCTTTTTTGTTAAGGTTTTATGAAGTGATAATGCTAAGGGTACTTTTTCTAGTTCTTTCTCTCAGTTTATGGCCGATTGTGGTATGTTACATCAATCTTCCTGCTCAGACACACCCCAAAAAAATGGTGTTGCTAAGACGGAAAATAGGCACTAAATGGAGGTTGCTAGGTCTCTTTTATTTGAGATGAAGGTGTCCAAACTATTTTGGTCGATGCTGTTTTGATTGCTTGTTATCTTAGTAATCGAATGCCTTCATCATTGTTACAGAGTGTTATTCCCTATTCTCTGTTGTTTCCTTCTGAACCTTTGTTTATCCTTCCTCGTATTTTTGGTGTGTTTGTTTTATTCATGATCATCGTTCAGGTTTATCGAAGTTGGATCTACGTGCTATTAAGTGTATCTTTTTGGGTTATTCACGTACTCAAAAAGGTTATCGTTTTTATTGCCCAACACTTCAAAATCAAAAATATTTTGTTACTACTGATGTTTCCTTCTTTGAGTCTGTCTTAATTGGATGAATCCGTTGTTGTGTCAAAAATGGATGATGATTTTCCCCTTTATGTTGTTCAACATTATTCTCCACAGGTTCCCACAGATGCAATGGTGCCACCACCACCTCCACCCACCACCACCTCCACTAGTGGTTCCCCCTCCTTTCCTAGTAGTGCCTCCACCTCCCTCGTTGATCCAATTGTCTATACTCATCGTCTTCGTAAAGAATTAGTACCCCCTGTCTTTGCGGTCCCGACCTCGTCATCTTCGCCTACAGTCCTTGATCCAAGTATTTCTCTTTCTGATGTTGATGTTCCCATTGCACAATGTAAGAGTGTTCAGAGTTGTACATCAAACATCCCATTTCAAACTTTGTTTCTTATTCTAGTCTACTTTGTTTCTTATTTTAGTCTATCTTCCTCTTTCATAGTTGTCTCTCTACTTTGTCTTGTCATCCTTTTCCTAAGTCTGTTGCAGAGACATTGTCTAGTCCTGGTTGGAGGACGGCTATGGAAGAGGAGTTATTGCCATTGGATGCAAATCATACTTGGGATCTTGTACCGTTACCTCAAGGTAAGTCCGCTATTGGTTGTCGAAGGGTTTATGTTGTTAAGGTAAACCCAGACGGTTCTCTTGCTCAGTTGAAGGCTCGGTTAGTGGCCAAGGGCTATACATAGGTGTATGGGGTTGATTATTTGGACACTTTTTCTCCCATGGCCAAGATGACTTCTGTTTGTGTTCTGATATCTCATGTTGCTTCTTATCATTGGCCGTTGTAGTAGCTCGATGTGAAGAATGTTTTTCTTCATGGTGATTTACATGAAGAGGTCTATATGGAGCAACCACTAGGTTTTGTTGCTCAAATGGGAGTTTGGAATGGTGTGCAAACTGAAGAAGTCCTTATATGGTTCAAAGCAGTCTCCTCGATGGTTTGGTAGGTTCACTGATGTGATTCGTGAGTTCGGGCTGACCAAGTGTGACAATGATCATTCAGTGTTCTATCGGAAGCCTGGCACATGAAAGATATTTTTGGTTGTTTATGTTGATGATACTGTCATCACTGGAGATGATATTGAAGGGATCCAAAGTCTGAAAACACATCTACAACAAAAATTTCAGACCAAGGATCTAGGATGGTTGAAGTATTTCTTAGGTATTGAAGTTGCTCAGTCAAGAAAAGGTATTTCTCTCTCTCAGAGGAAATATGTTATGGATTTGCTGACAGGGATTGGAATGTTAGGGTCCAAGCCTGTGGATACTCCTATGGATCCAAATGTGAAGCTCACAGTTGAGAGTGGTGATTTGTTAGATGATCTTGAGAAGTATCGAAGATTAGTTGGAAAGTTTAATTATTTGACGGTGACTAGGCTTGACATTGCCTTCGCTGTCAATGTAGTAAGTCAGTTTCTTTCGTCTCCACGGACATCTCACTGGGATGTTGTTATTCGTATTCTGAGATACCTCAAGAAAGCTCCAGGTCGTGGTCTACAATACTCTGATCATGGACATGGTCGTATTGAGGGTTTCTCTGATGCTGATTGGGCTGGATCTCTTGTTGATAGGTGATCAACTACTGGGTACTATACTTTTGTTGTTGGTAATCTTGTGTCTTGGAAGAGCAAGAAGTAGGCTGTTGTGGCTAGGTCTAATGCAGAGTCTGAGTATCGAGCCATGGCTTATGTCACTTTTGAGTTGATGTGGGTGAAGTAGTTGTTGACAGGACTTGGGTTTGAGTGTACTTCGTCCATGCAGTTATGGTATGATAACCAAGCCACGATCCATATTGCATAAAATCTAGTGTTCCATGAGAGGACAAAACATGTTGAGGTTGACTATCACTTTGTTCAAGAAAATCTACAGCAAGGATTTACAATTCATGTTCACATAAGAGCAACTTACAGATGTTTTCACTAAGTCTTTGGGGAGTAGGAGTGTGAAAAGTATCTCGTGAGAGGGGAGGAGTCCTGCACAAGTCGTATACTCCTCCCTTGGGGTTTTCCTAGTCCTATTAGGACTGAGTTCTATTAGTAGTTTGCTGCTAGTATTAGTTTCCTATTCTGTTTGATCTGTCCTATTTCTAGTAGGACTTATAATGGCTGATCTATTTAATGGATGGAGGTGGGCAGCCCCGGTCTAATCGATTGGGACTCCCTTGCTCAAATCGCAGGACTCTCTCTCTCTCTTTTTCTCTCTTCTCTCTACAATCTGTATTAATGATTTATTAGTGATTGTTAATTAGAAATTAAATTTTTTTTTAATTCTACCGGTAGTCAACTAACCCCAAGTAGTTGGGGTAATGCTTTCATGAGTTGCTTTGTAGTTTAATTTGCTAACATCAGGAGTTTCAGTGATGGAGGGTCGGTTAGGAGAGAGAGAGAAACCTGAGAAGAAAATCAAAGTAGCAGGGGGGAAAGGGAGAGAAGCACACAGGCACACTCACATAGAGCTCAACCAATTCTTCATTCAACTTTCAAATCTGAGTTCTTCATCAGTTATAGCCAATTTATAGAAAAGACAAAGACATAAACTTGGAAACCCAATTGAAATAGAAGCTAGTCTAAACAAGGAAGCAAATCCTAAAAGAAAACAAGTTCAAAAGGGAAAGAAGTTCTAAACCATCTCTAAGTCCTATGTATCCAACTCAAAAAAAATAAAGAAAGTAGAAGACGTAAAAAGAAATAAACTAATCCCAGCCCTTGTTGGACCAAAACCTTGGGTTGGACCAATTCTTCTTGGCTTCCAAACCGGCATGCTGGTCCAACCAGTCAAGTGTGACTGACTGCATCATTCAGCAGTCAGCACTTGATAGGGTGAGTTTAATACATTTTCTAAAGAGTGACTGGGGTTTTGATTCCTGGGAGCAGTCTCTGTAGGATAGCATTTTTGGCAAAAAATTTATTATTTACAATGATTTTTTCAGTCTTTTAGTCTATGCTTTTTTTTTTTAAGTGTTTTTTTTTTTTGGCTTCTCATCCTAAAAATAATTCATCTGCCCCTCCTCACCCCATTCGGAAAAGGGAGGATTAATTTACTAAGAATAGGTGCAAGAGCTGGTACTCGAGTGAAAATCTTGAGCTGCCAGCGTGAAGACATGGGTTCAAGTCTGAGAGCACCCACTTCATACAGAAATCCCAAAGGTTAGGACCATCTCCAATTGACCTGGGAAAGCAGGACTTGTGCTGGGTTAAGTCAATATACCAGGAAAAAAAAAAACTTGTGGCGGCGACTGGAGTAAAGACCTCTTGGAAATAAATTTGTCAAAGTCATAGATTAATTTTAGTCAATAATTCAATAACCACAAAGTCTGGGTTCAGATAACTTATTTGTGTTGGACAATAAAACCTTAAAAACCAAACCGCAGGTGTTTCAGGATTTTTATGATAACTGAAATTATCGCCACAGGTGTAACTCTGTAAGGACAAGGATTTTTAGGGGAGTCAACAAAAGGTATTTGGGAAAGAATTAATTGTCAGGTGTGAAAATAATAAGGTTTTGTGGGAAAAAAATTGGATGGAGCCAGTATTGTGGAGGAAGTTAAGGGTTTGCCATGGGCTACGAGTAAGAAGCAAAAAGCAACTAAGCTTAGATTTGCTTTAGCTGCTGCTTTCTTAAATAACAGAGTCGGGAGAATAACTAGAACCAAATCACAGGTTCAAAAAGTAACGAATCTCTAATAAAATGTTCAAGAGTCAGGAAAGAAAATGAATTTTTAGTTAAGGATCTGCAGTTTCAGTCCAATAACACATCAAATATGTCTGAATTAATAAAATAGGGGTGAGAACAAGGCTTTTCTTTACCAAATCTAAGTAGATATTTCTCTATTGTTCATATTCATATTAATATCCATGTTGACAATCTTCTTTATCCATATTTAGGTTTATGTGTAGATTATCTTGTCTCAGTTCATGTATTTTATGTTTTAGTGGGGATTTGCTTGCACATTTACCAAAATATGGTTCTTAACCAGTTTATGTCTGGCAGAATTAGGAACTTCATGGCCTATTTTTCTTGGTGGCCGAGAACATTGGACTGTTGGTCTTGTGGCAACCTTGATTTCATTCAGCTGCATAATTGTGGCTGATACTTATGCGTTTTTAGGTGGAAAGGTATATCATCTTTGACATTGATCAGTATGGCTTTACATGAGTCTTGTATCAATTACAAGGGCATAGACTTAATCAGTGGCAGATCTATTTGCATCATTCCATACTTGTTCCACTTGGATGATGCATATTAATAAATAAAATTTTAACAATCTACAGCGTCTTCCCTTTATCACCATATGAATATTCTTACCCCTCTCTGGTGAAAAATTGCCGTGTAGTGGATGAAGTTTAATAATGCTTTTGCTTTGAGCCGTGCCTCCCAACTGTTGTTTCCATCAAGTTCTTTTGTGATATTTCTCTTCAGTCTACTAGCTATGAAAAAACGAATGTTCTATTGGCATGGCTTTTTAAAGGGGCACTTCTAAACAGTCATGTGCTTATGTTCAGAGTTTCAGGACCCACCATTGTTCCTTCACGATTCCTTGGTCATAGGGTTGTTAACTGTCTGGTCAGTAGTTTATTGTTTTGGACTCTTCAGAGTACTAGGATCCACCGTTGATTAAAGGGGTCCTAGGATGCAGATTCGTGGTTGAACCAACTTGAACCCAGAAACCCAGAAACCCAGACAAATATGAACCAGGTCCCAACCTTGTTCTGGTTCAGTAGTATTTTTAAAATTTATTTTATTGGGAAAGATATTATGTGATCTTTTATTTTGGGCTATTAGACGTGTAGGGAAATTTCCTGTTTGGGTTTTGTTGAGTTTCTATTCTGTTATTTTATGTTTTAGAAAATAATTAGAAGTGATTCTGAGTTTGGCTACTCTCACCTCCTTGGGGCCGGGGTGTTTAGTGCTCTTCATGGCTTTTGGTGAAAGTTGAATGGTTCTCATCAACCCCCTGGTATGACCCGATCCATGCGGTTGTGGGGTCAGTATGGGCCCGTCGGACTAGTCAGGCCAAAAACCTGGATACCCCGTCTTTAGCAAAAAAATAGAAGGGTTTATATATATATATATATATATATATTTTTAAATAAATAGGCATGTAATCCAATACGTAGGACAGTTGATTGAGAATGAAATAGAGAGTTTGGTTAGAAGAAGCCTGCGTTGCTGGTGCGACTCCTCCCCTCCCTTTCTCCCCTTCCCCTGCGAGATTCTCTCTCCTAATCTCAATTTCCCTGCTCAACTCAGATCTGTCTTCCCCTATTTCAGTTCTGTTGCATTTGGCAAACTAATATTGAACTCTGTTTTAGGGTGGCAGATGTAACCCAACAGTATTGGGTTGATCTCCCATACCTTAAACTTTTCACCTTGAAAGTTGGGGCCTTGATACCCACCTGTGAGGTTTGGTGGCAGAACCTTATGTACCTTGTGAGAATCGACTTGAGTTGCAGACGATTCCCTTATACCAACAGATGCAATTTCAGGAAGCCTTTTCTTGATTTCAGCCTTCTGTTCTGTTTGATTGTTGGTTGATGATCATAGGTCAATGGGTTACCAACTTACCCTGAAGTTTCAACTTGATTGAAGCCTGTACGCATGAGTTCCCTCACCCAAAGGCCAAAGCATGAACTGGTTTACTGCTGGGTTGGCTGTTCCTTCTTGAGATTGAAGAAGATATGTTCTTCTAATTCCTCATAAAGGCAAAAATTGTTTAATCTCCAAGAAAAGCCCCTATCTCTTTGAGTTTGTTTCTAAATATTCCATCTGTCTTGAATTCCTGAATTTCCCTCTCCCATTTAGGATTGATTCCTGATTTTGTCCCCTACTTTATGATATTACTCTTAAGGGCTTGACTTGTCCTAAGAATTACATAATTGCCATTACTTTCAAAATTTTGAGTCGTTGACTGTCTGGGTGGGCCCATGGCAATCCCAGAGCACTGTTTCCGAACCGGTATCTCTCCAATTTGGTATAAACCTGGCCATAGATTCCTTTGTGTTCAAGACTAGAGTTTGCTTGCCCAACGGAAAGCTTTCTATTTTATTCTTTGATGAAGGGCAAAGCGACAGTTTTGTCTTGTGGTTCGTTGTGGAGATATTATTTGTGACAAAACCTCAATAACCAGAACTGAGAGATAAAAATGAAGAAAGGGGGAAATCCTAGTTCCACGATAGGATTCAGAATTATGTCTATTGTGGCCTATGTCCACCACTTATGGCTGTTATTAGGAGTCCTAATTACAACCAAAGGCAATAAACAAGACTTGAAGACTTGAGTCACTTGACTGATAACAATGACCAAGTTAGACTTCTCCCGCTCTCGACTTAACACAAAGACTCCTCCTCATGGTATAATAATTTCCCGCAGCCGAATATTACCCCAAATATTGGCCCAGCAAAGAAGCCTTTCCTACAAATAACCAAAAATCAAATAGCCTAAAGTCCATATTACCCATAAGGATTTAAAATTAGGTTTATTCAATCCCAACCAAACTGATCTGCCTACAGCAGTAAAGTTATTATAGATGATCTGATTTCCTTGGTTGGAGGATGTAAGGACTTTTCAGCCTTTGACTCTGAATTGAGGCCTTGATACCAATCATATCCGTGAATTGTGTTGCTCACACTAATTGCATGATGATCCTTGTTAATTCTTTTAAAGCATGCATGTGGAGAACTTGGGTATTATGACTTGTTCTACTTTAAACTTTATAATACTGATTGAGCCATTGAGGAATTAAAAAGAAATTCTAAACTATAATGTTTGAATGCCAGTCTGCCTGACTTTTGAGTTCTAAGAGAAACTTTATTCAGATATTTGGTCGATGCCACTTAAAAATAATAGCCCTAAGCTAGTGGCATGCTGCCAGCTTTCGCTAAGCTAGTGGCATGCACCAATCACAGGGTTGGAAACAGGAGGGCAAGGAGGTCTTTTCCAAAGGGGGAGGAGATAGTGTGACATAGGCTGGGCACCTGTTCCCTTGTAATAATAATGGGAGAAAGAATGATAACCACTTGGGTTCCCCACGCCCATACACATGGGGAAGTGGAGGCGGGCTGTGAAAAATGCCCCTGCCTCCACTTCCTCATGTGTCTGGGCATGAGGAACACAAGCGGGTAGCGTTCTCTTTCCCTATTATTATTATTATTATTATTATTATTATTATTATTAAACTCCTCAAAATTAGCCCACAATTGCTGGAGACAAGATTCCAGAAAATCTGGAAATTCTAGAGAAGAAAGTGTTGAAGAAGCTTTTTGATGCAGTTGGGCGTGGGAAGATTTGGGATTGATTTAGTACTTTGATTTGTTTCCTTTATTGTTAGTGTAGGGTGTGGTCAAGTTAATAGAGAGTTTCAATGTTTATTTAGATTTCATTTTCTAATTTAGGTTAGTTTCCAATATAATTAGTTTCCATCGTTACACTTTGATTGCCTTTATATTGATGTAACTCAAAGGGAGAGTTCAGTTTTGCAATTGAAGAATTGAATGACTGAGTTGATGGTTGAAACCATGCATGCCGTGAGGCTTGCACATCCCTCAGTCCTTTGATTTTCTTCTTCTTTCTTCTTCTCTCCCTGAATTGATTCTCTTTCTCTCTCTATCTTTCTTTCTCTTTATTTCTTCTTCTTCTTATGTTAATTTCTGCCATTACCAAACCAGCAGATCTGAGAGAGATTTCCTCATTCCTAACCCTCTTTATCCAAGACCTTGGGCGAAGGACATTCCTACCTGGCGAGGTAAACCCTAGAACCCCTAGTCCAAAAACCCTTCCTGTGATGTGGAATAACACCTGCAACTACCACTGCTCCTAAATTTCAGAAGCTTGTAGTTGAAACCCTGCTTGATTTCTTGAGCTATACTATTATCGGTCAATTCAGGAGGCCTAGGCGACCACGAATCTGGAGATTTACAGCTCTTTGAGGCAGATTCCAAGGGCTGCTGTTCAAGTTCTTCTTTGTGTTCGAACAAGACTTTCTTTAGCTGCTGAAGACAACCTCATAAAGTGGGGTTTGTTTTAACTTTATTTTAGTATCCCATTTATACCCCTCTTTTATTCTAGTTCTATTTTATCCCTTTAATCTTCCTATTCCAATAATACCCCTCCCACCTTATACGTTGCATGGCACTTTTGTTATTTTTCCTTTTGATTTTAACTTCCAGCTATTTACAGTTTTAACACCCACTTTGTAAGCCCCAACATAGTTACAAATCTGCCATTGATTATTTGTGATTGAATTATTGGATATCCGAATGGGCCCATAAGCGATCCGATCCCCGTTTTGGGTGCCCTGATCTGCATCACTTCCCAACTGGCCATGATTTGGATAAGCTTGGGTGAACCAGAATTTGAACCATGGGTTATATTTGGACAAAACACTGAACCAAACTGACCCAAACCAAAACCGCAAGTGCCGCTGTAATCATGCTCTTGCATTAATTAAACTCTATAATATTGATTTAGGAATAAAAATAAATTCTAAAATGTGATGTGTGGGTGCCAGACTCTAAATTCTGAGAGAGACTTTTCTCTATGCAGACATTTGGTCGGACACCACTTACTAATATTAGCCCTAAGAAGACATGGGAAGGAGCTATTGCAGGCTTAGGTGGTTGTATAGCCACTGCACTCATATTATCAAAGATTCTGAGCTGGCCAACTTCTTTACTGAGGTAATACTGACTGTTTCCTTGCATGGTCACATTTTGATTCTTGTCTGCTGCAGAATATATGGTTTTTTTTTATATATATATATATATATATATAATATATAAGTACTATATGGTTTCTTTACTTGGGGAAGTTTATACTGGATTCGCATTTGGCTTCTTGGCATCCCCCCTGGGTGCATGTAGTTTCGAAGTCCACAAATCATGAGGAATATTTCCACTGCTACTAGCTTAACTGATTTGTTAACACAAAAGCTGGAAGTTGATTTGAATTGTCGTCATGTAATTTTGAAAATAACAACTGTTTCATCTCTTGATTTAGGGAGCAATACATTATTCAGACATCGCCTTGGTAAAATAATAATTATTGTAACCAATGGTTTCATGCAGATATCTGAGTTCAAAATTTAAATCCGTCATCTCCTCTAATGACTTACCACTTACCAGAATTCCTGTCTGGTGAAAGATATGTTTATAAGAAGTATTCTGGATGGACCCCACTGTCTCATGCATAAACAACAAGAAGTGGGAAATTAAAATTGTTGCCTAGTCGCCAAGACAAGAAAGAAGCTTTTGCCATTGCCGAGAATATTGAGAGCTTTTATATTATGTCACTTTAATATTGACTGAAAACTGTTTGGTTTGTGGTACCTTAGAAAAAAAAACCTGCTAGTTATTTTAATTGTGAAAAAAAGGAAAGAAAAGGCCTAGGCTTGTATAAGCCACTTGAAAAAAATAGAAAAAAAAAAGGTAGAAGAAGAGCGAAAGAACAAAAAATAGGATGATAGTTGCTCATTGAGCATGGACATTGACAAGATTCAGAGGTGAGCTTTTATGGCATTATTATAGAAAGTTGAATGGTGTCTTTGACTCTTCCAACTTTCACACCTCAAGGCCCTTGAAAGAAAGTTTTCTTGGAAACCCTCCACCAGAGTAATATTATTCGTGAATTGTTCACTGGGATGCGTGACTTACCCTAGATGAGATGTCTGGAATATTCTATTCTTTTTTTCTGTCTGGTTAGAATGCGACATGAACCCAGCAAACCGTTCCCTTTATCTTAGAGATTAGGGATTCTTTTGGAATAAAATTATGTATCTATCAACCTTGTTTCCAATTTTGTATGAATTCTCTCCTTTGACTTTCCAAGAAAGGAAGCAGGTAGAACTGTGGAATTGTTGTGTGGATGTCACTATGTCAGGAATTGACATGGCAGACTGTCATTGCTAAGAAAGGTGTCGTAAGGGTTGTATTGTAAAGTGAAGAACGGTGGCCTTCTAAACTGGGGCAGGCCGAAGGGGGCCTCCCCTTCCAACCACCCCCAAAAAATAAAAAAAATAAAAGGAAGTTTTATAATGGTATTTATGCAATATAATAAGATTCAATATGTGTAGGTGGAATGTATTTAGCCTGCCTACCCACTCTTTATCCCCTTCATTCATGTTATTTGTTCTACCCAACCCCCACCCCCCCAAAAAAAAAAAGAAGAGAACTCCTGGGTCCACCACTTGCTTTTCAATCTTTTTATTCCTTTAGCTTGTTCTTTTTCTTCTTATTCTTTCTTTTAAAAGCTTTAAAAGTTGAATAATGAAAAAGTTAAATTTTTTTGAAACAAGGAAAAGAGGATTTTTTCTTCACTTCTAAAGGTGAAAATAGAGAATTATAAATGATTTTACGATCTTAAAAAATCAGTCTGTTTTAAAGACTAGTCTGTTACAAATGATCCAAAATGATAATTAGCTGTTATTGCAAATGACCATTATGACTTCTGTAACCTATAGCAGTCAATGTCTCCGACAATATATTCCTTTTTCTTGTTCGTGTTGATCTCATTGAAAATCAGTCTGTTTTGCATGGTAGAGTAGTGTAGCAAGGTTTCAATTATCAGGATTTGATTCGGCATATGGGTCAATCTGGATCAGGATTGTCGAACACAGTTCCATCCGATATTTACCACCTTGCCGGTATCTTATAGTATCTGCCAAAGATCAGGCAGCATTTAGCTGGTGCAGCGCGATCCTATCTTCAATACTGAGTTTTAAATCCTTGTGCTGTAGTGCCTGAATCATGCTTGCTGCAGACTGGTCTCATCTCCTGGACCTAACTTTCCCTTGTCAGGCAACACCCATCCAATCCATTGAATTCTTTTAGCTTATGCCATTTCCTTTAACCTATTTAGCAAGGGCATGCCTAGTTGTCATTACCTTTCATGGTCCACATGGAGGACATAGACATGCATGTCCCTTTCAATCTGTCATGGTTCAAGGAAGCGGGAGCAGATCATTCAAATCAGCCAATGCCAATTTGAATTGGCCAATTCTGACCCCGATTCTGGCTGATTTGAAACAACTGATTCTTTGGATTTTTCTAGGGTTTAGGCAATTCTGGCCGACTCCAGAGGATCGGAATAGGAATCGGTGGAGGCTGATCCCGTTGTTGATTCTGCTTTCTATATATGTATCTTGTTGTTACCCAGGTGATGAAGTAAAAATTTGTAACTTTTTTTTTATTGCCCCTTGTCTTATTTCCAACAGTTTTTTAAGTAAGGGTGAAAAAAAGGGTTTTCAAAATAATTTGGAAGTGACTTGTCATTATTTCATTTTCAAGAGCTGTCATTATCCATGTGAAATGACAGGATTTACCCTCATTGAAAAAAGAAACGTGTTATACTAAAAGGGCAAAAAAAGTGAGGTTGCAACAAGATTTTTCCTTATATATATATATATATATATGGGATTTTCTTATTGACACGCGTGAAGTTGTCAAATAATTTGTAACCTTCTTATTTTACCCTTTTATTATAACATACAATTTTTTTTAATGAGGGTAATAATGTCATTTCACATGTGTACTTGAAAAATGTGCATGACAATGACACTTTTGCTAAGGACATAATGATATGTCACTTTCAACTTATTCTTAAAACCCTTTTATACCCTTCTCTTAAAGAACTTATGGGAATAAAACAATGGGCAATTAAAAGAAGGTGTCAAGTTCTCAATACACCTATAGAGGTGTCATTCAGACACTCCCTATATATATATATGCATATGATGAGAAGGCATTGCTATATTGCACCAGGAGCTTGCCTAAAACAAAAACATAATTATTATCTGCATATATGGTCGTGTCTATGTGTTGAGTTTTTATGTATGCCATGTTAGGCACTTCCTTGGGCACTGATTCATGTGTTCATGTGCTTGTTACATAGCTTTTGATCGAGCAAAAAATTCAAGTATAGCTAATAGATTCACCTTGCTTCAACTTTTGGTTTATAACAACTACATGGTGAGGCGCAACTATTAATTTTTTGTCATACTGACTTGGAAGTATTCCTCTGCTAGTATCTACTTATATTATGTTTGTAATTTATCAGATTTTTAATTGGCTGCCTGTCTTTTGTATTTAAATTTTAAACCCATTATGGCTTGCTCTTAGACTTACCTTTCATCCTTCTTATTTCCTTGGGGCGGGGATTGCTTTGGGATACCATCTGGATTACTACTAGTGCTGCAGCTTTTGGATTCTTGAATTTTGTGGGATCTCTCTTTGGTGACCTCATTGAGTCAATGATTAAACGTGATGCCGGTGTCAAGGACTCTGGGTCCCTCATTCCTGGACATGGTAAGCGTATGGTTTTTGTGTTGGTTTCATTTTTTCATAATTGGTGTCAGTTTGAGTGATAAATTTATAATGATATTATATGAATGTGCCATATAAGTAGATTATAAAGGATCATCTTTTATTTGAATATGGTGCAATTGATTTTTTTTTCCCATTCCATTCTAAGCATAAACATTCAAAAGTTTGCCCATTTCTCACTATACATATATTTCTTTCCCCCTTATGCCCTAGTGGCCGTAAACCTGCCAAAATGCACATCTTGCTGGTTGCGGAAAATTGTTGTTGCACATGACCAAAGTTTGTAGTTTAGTTTTCTTTTTGCTTTACTACCTTGTGGATGTGCTCCGGCTTCCCTTGGATTTTCTGATTTGCAGGACATTTTATTTATTTACACTTGGCATCTCATATTGGGTCCTCCTTTCATGTTAACATTGTTTCTTGATAGTGAGTATTCTTGATATGACCTCAGGTTCGAAAACCCAATTTTCGGGTCATTATGGGCCTGCCCAAGTAACAATTGGAAATTCTGTAATTTCTGTAATAGTCCAACACCTTACATGTAAAGTCACAAGTGAGGGGTCAAACTGGAATTGAAACTTAGTACTGGGGGCCTTTTCTGTAATTAGAAATAGGAAACGAAATAAAATAAAATAAGCTGGGAAATTGGGGGGCTTTTGAGTAATTTTGTTAGCCCCAAGACGTTGGTCTCTAACTAGAAAAGTAAATGCTTGAGCTTGAGAAGCTTCCTGGCCCCGTAAAACTCACTAGGATAAGCGGTATTATTGAACCAGACAAAGCAACAAGCGATGAAACCAAAGACAGCTAAAGCACCTAAACTATAAGACATGTAAGCTTCTCCAAACCATACAGGTGCATGGCGAGCCCATGCAAAGGGTTTGGTTACGATTAATGCGGAGTAGTCCTCCTTATGTGAAGATAACAAGATATGTTATTCTTCTACCTCCAGATCAAATCAAACCAGTGGTGAGCTCCCTGGTTGCGATTGAGAGAACTACAGTGATCCAACTCCTTTTGAGATGAAATTTCAGGTATGGTTTCTTAACTAATGGCCTTCTTAAATGCAACCAACGAGCATCCACGATTATGGGTTAAAGAAAAGATTTTAATACTGAACTGGAACCTGGTGGAAGAATGAGAACCAGGTTCTCACAACCTCCTAGGGTTTGAGTTGCCCAAGGGTAAGATGCTTTTTCCCAGAATTTCAGGCCCAATGGTCTTTAATCCAGGGAGTTCTAACAACCGTGATCAACTCAGAAATACCGCTGGTAGTAGGAAGCATGAACAAATTGTCAATTTAAGGAAGAGAATAAAAGAAAGAAGAACGAGAGAAGTAAACAGAAAAGGAAAGGGAATTAGGAAGACTTAAGAGTGAGTACCCGAGAAGCGGGGTTTCAAGTCGCAGGGAAGGAGGGGAAGGCCACACGGCCAGCAATCTAACGATAATGATTCCCAATTTTCTTTTCATTTTATTCAATTCTCTGTTTTCCATTGGCAGTACTTGTAAATATAAAGAAAAACTCCTAACATATTAATAACCCAACTCAATTTGGAAACCTAAATAACTCGAGTAAGGGAGCTACCAAATAACTCCTATGTAATCGACCCACCATAATAAAATTAAATAAAAGATTAAAAAAAGGGTGTACCTAGTGCACAAGGCTCCTGCCACTGCGGGGTCTAGGGAGGGTCATATATACCCAGCCTTTCCCCGCTTTTTGACCAAAAAAGATTGCTCTTATATAGTCTACCAGCCCCCCTTTGACCATAATATCGGTTGGGCTGGTTGCGTCTCGGCTTGAATTTCTAAAGTGGGTCATTCCAGTCCAACCATGCTAACACAACTGCATGAATTCTGTTCCATAAAGCATAGAAGGTCTTATTTTCATTTTCTGAAACTTCCCTGCTGTTAGTTACTCCAGTTACTCCAAACTTGCTGCTGCCCATACAATTGGGATGTTTAAATAGGCATTGGGGATGGATAAAAGCTTCTCATATTTTTTATATTTTGGCTGTTCTTCTATTAAGTTTTTTTTTTAAAAGGAATTTTATTGAAGGGGGACTGAGAAATTAAACGACAGCCCCATGAATACTATGCCATGCCAATGATGTACATTCACACATTACCCCCGAATGATTAAAGCTCTAATGTCTAACCACATGCACAAAAGATTTACTGCAGGAACTGACTTCCGAGACTTACAGAATTCAGAAGCTAACTCCTCCTAAAGTCGTCTTTTTCACAGGCCGGGGATGTTTGGTCCTGCCAAACATTGACCAATAACAAGTTACCTCCGCCCTTATGTATAATTTCTTTTAAATATTTTTTTTAGATAAGTCAAAAGATTTTTATTAAGAATCCAAAGCCAGAAAGGGGCAGAGTACAATACTTCCAAGAACTGTGGCTATACAAAAGACTGGAACTCTTAGCAAAAAATTGATTTCCAGTCATGCTGTTTGTCAGCAATAGACATGATGTAGATTCATCACCGAAGTGGGCTTGATTTATTAGGAATAAGTCTAGGGTTGGGTTGTATACATGTTGGGCCTTTGGTCCAAAGGATTTTCAATGTAATAGGCCACTTTAATGGGCCTAATCTATGGGTATTAAGGCTGCATACGGATTGCTTTTATTAGGGCTTAGTTTCTTATACTTAATTTATTTTTAAGTTGTTTTGGGTTAGTTCAATTGAACCGGTTCTATGTGGTTCAATTTAATTTGTCTTTAATTATTTATTTCATGTCTTGAATCCACATCAAACTTAAGTCATAGGCATGTTAGTGATGTAGATTGAGCTTGTAAGAGAAGGAGCCTGCTGGTTCCTTTGAACCAGGTCCAATGTTGGACCAGCCAACCCCCACTTTGGTCCCATTGAGCCAGCCCCAAAACCAGAAAACACTGTTCACGAGATTCTGTTCACGTGAACAGTAACCCTTTCAATTTTGTCCTCCTTAAGTGGAGCTTCTAGAAGACCATCCAGTTGCCCCTCAATGTGGAAGAAAAGAAGCTTCAAGAGAGGAATCCAGCAGCCATTGATTTCAGCAATTAGTTATAGGATCTTTGTTTTCTTTTTTAGTTGTCTTGGTTGTTAAGTCAGGTATATTTGGTAGGAGATCTTAGGAGTAGTTGGTAGTTTCTATTTTCATGTTTACTTGATTGACAAGAAGTTTGTTTTAGGTTAGTTTCTATTTTCTATGTAAGTTTCCAATTTTGGTTACTTTCTAATTTGTAAGTTGTACTCACTCCTATATAAGGAGGGCTCCTGTAAGCCTGTAATCGATTAAAGAAAATGAATGAAGTTTTGTTTATGACAATGGCTTATGCTATTTGCTGTGGGATGCAGTTGGGTGGGAGACCCTAGTTGAGATGCCTATGACAGGGTGAGATGCCCAGGGAAAGGTGAGAGGCCTGACCTAAACCAACCAACCTTTCTCTTCCCCCTTCCTCAACCCTCCATCGATTCTTTTATATTTCCTTATTTTCTCGATTATTCTACCGTTGAGAGAGAGAGTGATGGGAGAGTTATCACAAGCCTAGTGAAGACTAGAAGTACATCCAAAGACCAGCTTGAAGAAATCAGCCAAGGAAACCAGAATCGACCTCACCTTGTCAGGGTTTTGAAGGCCTCCATTGATTGGTCATATCTCCCACATCTGTTCTCCATTCCTCAAACCCTTTTGGGGTTTCATTCCAGCCTCCAAGAGGTCCACTGGATCCAAGTTTGAATGCTAACATTAGTTTCCTAATTGGGAACACCTTCTCAGATCTCCCAAACCTGAGATCAGGTTACAAATTCCTTTGGAGGATTTTATCAGCATCAAGAGCACTCGAGCAAAAGTTGAGCTCCATCAGAGCTTCCTACGGCCAACTGCAGGTTTCCTCAATTCTGCCCAGATTTGAACTTTTGTTCTAATTCTGATTCCAGATTTCCCTAGGGTTTGGTGAGTTGTTAATTGGAGTTTGGGATCCTAATTGGGGTTGGGTAGTTCGTACCTAGCCTTACATAAGTTAGGACTTAAAGTTTTACTATTTTTTTAGTTAGTTTCATTCCTTTTTATAGTTTCCTAGTCAGTTTAGGTTTATTAGTTTAGGATTGGGTTAGGCTTTTCTTTTTTAGTGTCTTAGTTTGTTTTTGAGTATTTTGAGAAAATATTTTGTATTCTGGTATTGTTTGGATCATTCAATTATAGTACTACATTTATTGGTATTAGAGCATGGTAGAGGATAGTTCATTAAGGCTTCTGGATCAACTTGATCTGATGGCAAGGGTAATTGAAATGTTTCAGCGGCTCTTTGCTGAACAGAAGAACATAAATGCAAGGCTACACTCACTTAAGAATCAACCTCCCATCCCTGTGCAAGATAGTAACTTACCACTTAAGATGAAGACAGATATCAAGTATAGTCTACAGCTCATGGTCATAATCAAAGAGTCATGGGTAGAGGTCCACAGAGAGCTCCTACAGTGCAACTAACTTTTGAAGAGCATGTACGGAGCTATTTTAATGCTGACCGGCCTACGCTCAACAGACATACTAGTGATTCACAAATGGTCACGCTTGAACTCAAGGAGTACACTAATAAGCATGACCCCTAGGTGATTTATGATTGGCTGGCAGCTCTGGACAATTATTTTGATTGGTTTGAGAAATTTGAGACAAGAAATATGAAGTTGGCTCAAACTAAGTTGGCTTAGCACGTGAGTAGTGGAGGACCTATGAGAGAGACCTTGAAGACCATGGCAGAGCACCCACTACATGTTAAGAGATGACAAACGATCTGAAGAACAAATATTTACCACACATTTAGAGCTCGAAGACAAGATATATTAAGTTCCCTCGACAAGATTACCACCAAAAGGCCTCAAAGCTGAAGACAACTTGAAGCCTCCATCCATGAGATTCAATATGCAAGTTAAAAATGGTTGAAATCTGACACCAATAATATTTAAGTAAAGGTTGAATTCAAATTTACATTGCTAAAAGATATTAAGAGCACCAGTTGAAGAAAATGGGCCTGAAGTTGAAGATAAGGCAGAAGTGATCGCAATGAAATTTGTTGATAAAGAAGAGACGGTGCTTGAAGCTTCAAAGATGGAAGGTCAAGAGGTAGACGAATCTACTAAAGAGGCTAACATTGAAGAGATCAAAGTAGATAAGTCTGAAGCCATGGAAGATGAGGTTGTGGTTGAGGACACTCTACAAGAAATCATCAACATTCAAGATGTGGTTCTTGAAGAGGAAGAGCTTGTGCCTCAAATCCTTGATGAGAAGGTTATCAATGTTGAGGACTCTATGCATACGACATTCACGATTGATTTTGATTCAAAGGTCAAGTACGTAGAGTTCATTATGCTATCATGGTTCTTTGAAGAGAAAGCTCCATGCTTTGAAGACTACATTCCTAACATCCACAGGCAACTAGGATTCTGTTTGGGAATGGTCAAAGCTGTAAATCACATGTTGTTTTCCCCCGTCAATACAATCTCGAGATCAAATTTTTTCAAGCTAGGGAGAGTTTATGTAGATTCATTATCGAAATGGACTTGTTTTATTAGGAATAATTCTAGTGTTGAGTTGTATACATGTTGGGACTTTGGTCCATGAGGTTTTCAATGTAAATAGGCCAGTTTGATGGGCCTAAACTATGAGTATTAAGGCTGCATACGGGATTGCTTTTATTAGAGCTTAGTTTCTTATACTTAGTTTATTTTAAAATTGTTTTGCGTTATTTCAATTGAATCGGTCTGGTTCAATTTAAGTTAGGTTTTAATTTATTTCATTGTCATGAGTCCACATCAAACTTAAGTCATAGGTAT
Organism: Macadamia integrifolia; assembly: GCF_013358625.1. Lineage (NCBI taxonomy): Eukaryota > Viridiplantae > Streptophyta > Magnoliopsida > Proteales > Proteaceae > Macadamia > Macadamia integrifolia. The sequence goes on from NC_056559.1 coordinate 8,991,370, forward strand.
GTTAGGACTTAAAGTTTGACTATGTTTTGAGTTAATCTTAGACAGTTTAGGTGTCCTTATTACTTAAGGATTGGATTAGACCTTTCCTTTTTAGTGTCTAAGTCTGTTTTGAGTCTTTTATATAAGTTTGTAAGGGAGGTCAGTGTTGATGTATACATTGATGCTGCCCTTCCCTAACAATTTGAGCTTTTAGGTTAAACGGTAGCAAACATATATTAGAGCAAGGAGGTCAAGTGTTTAGACTCCTAGGAAATCAGAAGAGTTTTCCGAAATTTTTTCTCCCTCAATGCCACATAAAAGAAATGTTGTGTGAGCTCCACGTGCAAGGACCATGGGATCTTGGCTTGCACTTGCGGGGGAGTGTTGATGTACACATAAACACTGCCCTTCCCTAACTATTCGAACTTTTAGGTGAAACGGTAGTGAACAGCTAGCATTGTATACGAATTTGGTAAAGAAATTGCAGCTTTTGCTTGCCTCTTCGTGTTCGAAGATATTGTGTTATATTAAGAAACCCGTTGTGTTTGATCAAGGAGATTGGTGCTTGATGTTAGAAAGCATCGTAGGAGAGGAAGGAGACTGCAAGATAGCGCAGACTCCTCCCCACGATAAAGTTAGTTCCCCAATTGGGGTAGGAGTCCTGTTACACTAGGACTTGTGGTAATTTACTAATTAGATTAATTAGTTGTTAGCTAATTAGTTTCCTAGTTTGTTTCATATTCCTAGTCAAAGTAGGACAGCTGTCCTACTACTATTGTAGTTGAGAATTATCTATTTAATAAGAAGAGGAGGGCAGTCCAATCTACAAGATTGAGTCTGCCCACTGTAAAAGGCTCTCTCACTCTTTTCTCTCTCGGTCTCTCTCCCTCTCTTTTACTTATTCTATATTTTCTACATGGTATCAGAGCTTGTCTGATCCACACAATAACAATCGGTCCTACCTTCTAACTTACTAGTTAGAAAAAGAAAAAAAAAGAGAAAAAAAGGGTCTACGACTTCTGGTCTCTCTCTAAGAATCTTGCGGCTCCTTTAAGGGGGTGTTTTTCATCCCCTAGTTGGCTGAGAATGGGAATGGAGGATTGAATGTGAGAATCAGTCATATGTGTTAAAAGAGGTGACTCAAATTAGTAGAAGAAAGTCTGGTTTTGGAATTCTTTTGGATTGAAGAAATTCTGGATTTCCCTTTGAATCGATCTCCAGAAAATAGGCCAATCGAAGTCAGATCTGTTCAAGGTTTTGCAGGCTGATTTAGTACCTTCTAAAGAGCCTTCGATCCTTAGCTGAAGGATATCTGGGCACCTCTGCTGCTGGAATTGAAGATTACTGCTGTTTTCTCTCTCTTTAAGACCTAGAATCAAGAAGTTTAAGAACTTTGTATCTGACCATCAGAATCTGCCAAGATTTGTAGGTTTTTGTTGCCTATAAAAGAGCTACACTCGACCCAATTTTCAGCCCAAACTGAGGTGTGCAAGTCTCAACCGCAACTGCCCAGGTTAACTCCTATCTCAGGTCTCTCTCCTCATTCTTTGGGTCTGTTTTTTTATTTTAAAACATAATCTGGGTGAAATTGTAGTCTGTCTCTGATTATGTTGTGCTAATATTTGGACCTATTTAGTGCCAGTATTAGGGGACTAGTTTGAGTACCATTGAGGGTACTATTTCTGATTTTTTGGGGACTGTTCTGAACAGTACTTTGCTGTTATTTGAGGTACTGTTTGGAGTATTTTTGAGGACTGTTTTGAACAACTTTGGGGGTACTTTTTGAAGGAACTGCTTGCTGATCTTGTGTGATTAGATCGATAGTTTGTTTGATCATTTTCTGTGTGCACTAATGGCTGACACAGAAGGGAAGAAAGTTGTCACAGAAGTGATGTCTTCATCATCACATAGACTTATAGAAAAGAAACTTGTAGGAGCTGCCAATTTCTATCAATGGAAGAAAATTGTGTTGCTTGTTTTGACTGGTCGGGATCAGTAGGATCATCTTACCAAGGGAAAACATGCCATTGATGCCACATGGGATACGGTTGATGCACGTATTCTCGGACAGCTACTAAACTCAATGCATAACTCCATAGTCGATGTTGTTACCCACATTGATACTGTGAAGGAGTTGTGGGACTATCTGAATTTTCTATACTCTGGACAGAACAACATTTCTCGTATTTATGAGCTATCTTAGGATTTTTATCGGACTGATAGGAAGGATCGACCCTTAACTCAGTACTTTGCTAATTTCAAGAGGATGTATGAAGAGCTGAATTCTCTACTCCCTATTAGCAATGATGTGAAGAAAATGCAAGACCAGAGGGAACAACTTGCAGTTATGGGTTTCTTGGGAGGCCTTGGAACAGAGTATGACTCTGTTTGTTCTCAGATTCTTGGAGGAAATAGGGTGGCATCTCTTGCAGATACCTTTTCCTGAGTCTTACGGGTATCTCGAGAGACTTCTCAGGATTCCACTCCAGTGGAAAATTCCGCACTTGCAGCACAGGATAATAATCGAGGAACCTCATGGGGTACAGGTAATGGTAGTAATAAGGGACAATTCACTGAGAACTCCTCCCTTGGTAATTCAGGGACAACACGCACATGTCATCATTGTGGTTAACTAGGACACATCCAACTATTCTGTTGGAAACTTCATGGCAAACCCCCTCAAAAGCAGTTTGCCAATTCAGCTACCATTGACAAACCCGGATCGTCTGGGGGTAGGATGGTCAAAATGACCGATGAAGAATTTGCACGGTATAATCAGTTTCAAAATCCAACACCTTCACCTTCCACTGCTACTCTTGTTCAGACAGGTAATGCCATTCCGTGTCTCTCCTCTTCTTCTCGTCCTTGGATAATCAATTCTGGTGCTTCAGACCACATGTCTGGTGTTTCAAGTATCTTTTACTCTTTTAAGAAGTCCTCTTGCTAATGTCACATTGGCCAATGGCTCTATTGCCAAGGTCAATGGTACTGGTATTGTTTGTCTTAATACCTCTTTATCCTTGTCATCTGTCCTTTATTTGCCTACGTTACCATTCAACCTATTATCTGTAAGCAAGTTTACACAAGCTTACAATTGTTCTATAACCTTTTTCTCTGACTCATGTGTTTTTCAGGATCTTATGATGAAGAAGATGCTTGGTAGAGGTCGTAGGGTTGGGGGACTATACCTTTTTGAAGACAATGCACCTTCCATAGCCCCTTTTGGGTACTCTGTCTCCTCATCAGGTTCACTGCCGATTGGGTCATCCGTCTTTACAAAGTCTACAGAAACTTGATCCCAGTTTTAATTCTCTTTCTAGTTTAGAATGTGAGTCATATCAGTTTGGAAAACTACATCATGTTAGTTATTCCCCTCGGGGAAATACACGGTTTGCATCTCCTTTTTCTTTGGTACATTCAGATGTATGGGGTCTTTGCCCTGTTACATCTAAGTTAGGTTTTAAGTATTTTGGCACTTTTGTTGATGACTACTCCAGGACGACTGGCTTTATTTAATGAAAAATCATTATGAGTTATTTACCATATTTTATGATTTTGTTGCCGAAATATAAAATCAATTTGGCATGACTATCAAAATTCTATGAAGTAATAATACAAAGGAGTACTTTTCTGGTCCATTTTCTAAGTTTATAGCTAAGTGTGGCATGATACATCAATCTTCTTGTTCAGACACTCCCCAACAAAATAGAGTGGCTGAACGAAAGAACCGTCATTTGATGGAGGTTGCTAGGTCACTTATGTTTGAAATGAAGGTATCCAAATATTTTTAGGCCAATGTTGTTCTCATGGCTGGATATCTTATTAATCGTATGTCTTCCTCTGTTTTGTGTGGTGGTATTCCCCATTCCTTGCTATTTCCTTCTGACCCACTTTTTGTTCTTCCCCCTCGTGGTTTTGGTTGTGTTTGCTTTATTCGTGATCATCGTCCAGGTTTATCAAAGTTGGATACTCGAGCCATCAAGTGTATCTTTTTGGGTTACTTCCGTACCCAAAAGGGCTACCGGTGTTATTCTCCAGTACTTCACAAATACTTTGTTACTGTTGATGTCTCCTTTTTCGAGTCCACCCCATATCCAAATGAGTCATTTGTTGGGTCTGAATTGGATGATCTTCCCCTTTATGTTCTCCATCACTTTAACCCGCGGGTTGCCACCGAGACCGAGGTACCACCACCACCACCTCCTTTACAGGTGTATATACGACGTGTTCGAGAAGCAACAACATCCCTTCTCCCTACGACACCTACCTTATCATCTTCGTCTACGGATCCCACTCCAGGTATTCCTCTTTCTGACTTAGACCTTCCTATTGCACAATGTAAGGGTGTTCGGAGTTGTACCCAACATCCTATTGCTGATTTTGTGTCTTATTCTGGCCTATATCTACTTTTTATTCCTGTGTTTCTACTATTTCCTGCCATTCTGTTCCTAAGACTCTTACAGAGGCACTGTCAAGTCCTGGGTGGAGGAATGCTATGAGGGAAGAACTACTTGCATTGGATGAAACCAAACTTGGGATCTTGTATCATTGCCCCCTGGAAAGAAAGCTATTGGTTGTCGTTGGGTTTATGTGGTTAAAGTAAACCTTGATGGTTCTCTTGCTCGTTTGAAGGCTCGACTGGTCGCCAAGGGGTATGCTCAGGTTTATGGGGTTGACTACTTGGATACTTTCTCTCTTGTAGCCAAGCTGGCCCTTGCGTGTTTTGATTTCTCTTGCGGCCTCATCCCATTGGCCGTTACTTCTGCTTGATGTCAAGAATTCCTTTCTTCATAGTGACTTACATGAGGAAGTCTATATGGAGCAACCTCCAAGGTTTGTTGCTCAGGAGGAGTGTGGAAAGGTTTGTAAGCTCAAGAAGTCCTTGTATGGCCTAAAACAGTCTCCTAGGGCGTGGTTTGGAAAATTCACTGATGTGGTGTGTGCATTTGGACTATCAAGATGTGATAGTGATCATTCTGTGTTCTATCGGAAGTCTGATAGCAAGAGGATATTTCTTGTTGTTTATGTCGATAATATTATCATTACTGGAAATGATGTTGAAGGAATCCAAAGTTTGAAGGCATATTTGCAACAACACTTTCAAACTAAGGATCTTGGACGGTTAAAGTACTTCTTGGAAATTGAAGTTGCTCAGTCAAGAAAAAGAATTTCTTTATCTCAGAGAAAGTATGTGTTAGACCTGCTCTCAGAAACATGTTAGGATCCAAGCCCGTTGATACTCCAATGGATCCAAATGTGAAGCTTATGCCTGAAGGAGGTGATGTGTTAGATGATCCTGAGAAATACAGGAGGTTGGTAGGAAAGCTGAATTATTTAACGGTGACTCGACCTGACATTGCCTTCCTTGTTAGTGTTGTGAGTCAGTTCCTTTCGTCCCCACATATGTCACATTGGGATGCCGTTGTTCGTATTCTGAGATATCTTAAGAAAGCTCCAGGACGTGGCCTAGTATATTCAGTTCATGGACACAGTCGTATTGAAGGGTTTTGTGATGTGGGTTGGGCTGGTTCTCCCATTGATAGAAGATCCATTACAGGATACTGCAGTTTTGTTGGCGGAAATCTTGTGTCTTGGAAGAGAAAAAAAACAAACTGTTGTGGTGAGGTTTAGTGCTGAATCTGAGTATCGAGCCATGCCCCATGTTGCTTGTGAGTTGATGTGGATAAAACAGCTTCTAATAGAGCTTGGTTTAGGTTGCACTGATTCTATGCAGTTATGGTGTGACAACCAAGCTGCTATTCCTATTGCTTCTAATCCAATGTTCCATGAGAGGACAAAACACATTGAAGTCGATTGTCACTTTGTTCGTGAAAAACCACAACAAAGAGTTATTTCTACATGCCATGTTCGCACAGGAGAACAACTTGTAGATGTTTTTACCAAGTCCTTAGGGGGTGGTGGAGTGGATTATATTTGTAACAAGCTGGGCATGATTAACATCTATGCTCCAGCTTGAGGGGGAGTGTTAGAAAGCATCGTAGGAGAGGGAGGAGATTGCAAGATAGCACAGACTCCTCCCCACAATAAAGTTAGTTCCCCAATTGGGGTAGGAGTCCTAGTACACTGGGACTTGTGGTAATTTACTAATTAGATTAATTAGTTGTTAGCTAATTAGTTTCCTAGTTTGTTTCATATTCCTAGTCAGAGTAGGACAGCTGTCCTACTACTATTGTAGTTGAGAATTATCTATTTAATAAGAAGAGGAGGGCAGTCCAATCTACAAGATTGAGTCTGCCCACCGTAAAAGGCTCTCTCACTCTTTTCTCTCTCGGTCTCTCTCCCTCTCTTTTACTTATTCTATATGTTCTACAATCCAATCGAACCACCTTCCGGTGTGAAGCCTGGGTGTTATTCTCTGCTGTTCTTGTTCTGAAGATGCTGATATACTACTGGATATCTGATTCTTCTAGTTCTAATTGCCATTAACAAATAAGTTCTATTTCTGAGAATTTCTGCGACTAGAACTATTGCTTCTAGAAAATCATATGCTACCTGTTTTTAGAGATTAAGAAATCCAGCCATTAAAATATGTCCAGATTTTGAGAGTTGTTCTTCAACCCTAAAGAAGAACTCGATCAGAATTCTGCAGTTTTTCAATTCTGCCCTTGACTGGTAATCTGTCCATTATTAAGTTAAATCGAATTTATGACCTGTTTCAGCTGAGATTTACGACCCATATACAGAATTGATTGGACTGTTTAGTTCCGATTTCTGAAGTTTATTTTGATTAGTGAAGTTACTGATTCGCCCTTCTCCTAGATCAACTAGGATTGGTCCCAAAGTTCAGATCTGTTCATTAGATCGATCTGTAATTTGCAGCAGCTGTTCTACTATTGATTTGCTAGATTTGATTTGAGTTTGGAGTTATTCTGACCATCCGATTTGCTGTTATTTGAAATCTCCTAATCTGAAACTTAATTCTGTGAGAAAAGATCTTGTATTCTGGTACTGTTTTGATCTTTCAATTACAGTACTACAATACATGTCAGAAAAATTCTTACAATTAGAGCTCCCTAATATAGACGTCTGCTTAGCTTTATATAGCACTCTAAATGCCAGTTCAGCGTGATTGTTGAAAGCCCTTTCATTACCTTCAGGCCAAATGCTTCCGATGAACTGCAGGTGGAATTAGTGACCAAATTGTCCTGCTTCTCGGGGATAATCTCTGGATATTCACAATGAGCAATAGAGTGTGGATCCTGTTTGCTATAAAGTAGTGTAATCAAGTTAGTTTAATCTAGAAGAGTCCTTTAAATTTTAGTGTTTAAATTGGTGTTTGAAGGTTAAGAGTGAATCGTGGAGTCAATTTAGGAGCTTTTATCTCTATTTTTATAAATAGCAATGTAACCAACCCACCCCTCCACTATTTGATTATGGAATGAAATCTGGATTTTCTGTTTTAGAAAATGGAGTGGAATCTCTCCTCTACCTGCCCCACTATCTTCCCTCTCTCCTCTCTTTTCTCTTCTACGATCTCTCATTTATTTTTTCTCCCTATTATCCTCCCTCTCTCTTCTAACCGATAGCCTATATCTCCCTTTATTTTGTTGCTTTAAGGCTTTGAAATAGTGCTATTCTGTTGTTGATTTTATCTGTAACAGCAGATACATCTCTACTTGCTTTGCATCAATCACTTGTGCTCACCATCAGTAGAACCTGACATTCGTTCTGTGTTATTCCTTCAAGTATCTTGTATGTTCAAACTTAGTATTGCTGTTGGATTACAGCTTAAGGTGAAAAGGGGGAGGTGGTGCAAACAAAATGCGTAAAGGTTGCAAATATTTGATTTTTGGGATTTGAGTTGAAACGTTAAAGATTTCATCCAGATACTAAAGTTGTTCCAACTTTCCAACCAATGAAAACTATTGAAGCTTGGGGGGTCTGAGAAGTGGTTGCTGGCATTTTCCTGCTCTACCATTCTTGATTGATGTGGATGATAATGGATTGATTCCCACCCGATCTAGTCATCCTCAAAGCCAATGCGAATGTGATAGACTCTAGTCCAGGACCTAGTTTTTCTGTATTTTTAATGATCCGTAATTTTGGTGTATCATAGTGACTATTGCTAAGAGTTCTACTACATTCATGATTTTTTTTTTTTAGGGTGGTGTTTTTGTGGGGGGGGGGGGGAGTGAGGGAGTAAAGAATGGAAGTGAGAATCAATGCATTATTTCATTTTATTATCTTCATATTGACTATAATTAAAACTTATATTGTTAATTTCTCTGTATTCATCTTTCACTGAATGAAAGAGAGTTACAGTATTTTATGTGTAATTTAGTGATGATTCATAAATGCAGGTGGAATACTTGACAGGGTGGACAGCTATTTGTTCACTGGTGCACTTTCATACTCTTTTGTCAAAACATTTCTATCACTTTGAATCTTAAAATCCCATCAGTAACCACTCAAAAAATAAGGAGAGGGGGGAGATTCCTTATTCTTCCATTTTGGAAAAATTGCTGGAACAGTAGGCACATGTGCAGAAGTTGGGGAAAATAGGGTCAAGGTACATTTATCATCTCAATAACAAAAACTGGGTTTTGGGTTGTATCTTCACCAGATTAGGCAATTTCTCAGTGAAATCCCTGTTCAGGACAATTGGAGTCTTTTGCATTATTCTTGCATGTGAGATGGTCAATACTTGGATACAAGATGCCTGTTGCTATGAATCTGAGCAAAGAAATGGAATTCGTCAGCATGGACAGGTCTGTCTTGGGCACAGTTTCTTCTGGGGGCAATATATATATGGCAAGAGTTCCTATTCCATTTATGAAAGTGAAAATTTTAGTTATTCAATCTTACAGGATGTCACCTCAATATATATTATGGGTTCTGCAAAAGACATTAAGAGCTTCAATTATGTAAGCCATTTGGCCAGATGTGCTAGAGAAAAGATTCATTTTTTAAATGTTCTATATATTGATGGAATAATAGGGTCTTTAGGGGGAAGTTTGTTGCAATTCTTTAACCTGAACTCTGTCTTGATCCTTTTTTTTTTTTCCTTTAACATTTGGAAATTAAGAAATTGTTTCCCATTTGTTTACTAGGACCTATTAAA
>NC_056559.1:9000450-9001918 GCF_013358625.1 Macadamia integrifolia
GGGGAGGGGGGTGGGGGGAGATTTTTTTTCTATTTTTTTTTAAGCAAAACTATAGGTTTTATCTTAAAATGTGATTATATCCCATATTTTGAAATTCTTAATTTAGAACAGCACCTGTGTTTGTCACAGCTTCTTAAAGTGCATTTCCACCAATTCTATTTTCCTTTTTATATTTAAAAGAGAACCATTTTTTTTGTTGGTTAAAAACAGTTTCAGAAACAAAACAGAAATAGTCTCTCATATGTGAGACGCCTTCTGTCAGTCTTGGCTTATCTGCCACGGGGGTTTAGATTTTATGTGTATGTTAAAGTCATCATCTAGTTTTGGGTCGATTCAGTAAAATCTGACATTGCCTTGTGTCAAAATAATCCCGATGGAGCAGTTGGTTAGGTTGCTGGCCATGTATCAATCAGCGACATTTTCCCTTTTCTCTATATGATTTTGGTTGGTTTTTGTGGAAAATGCATGTATACTATAATAATGTATTTTACCACTAAAGGAAGTATAATACATGGACAATAAGGTGTATATAATATTTTACAATGTCCATAATTTGTTTCACCAAACAACTAATAATAATAAAGTGATAAAAAAACTAGCCGAAAATGCATGACGAGGTGCTGTTCCATGAAAAACTTGATATAAAAAATAACATTAGTACCCAAAAAGAAAAGCCCAAGTCCCTAAATTTACAGCAATTAATTACCAACAAAAATTTGGTGAAATTGAACTTTAGGGAAAGAGTGGGAATAGAAAAAGGATCTCCAGTATTTGGTTATTATTTATTTAGATGTTCGCATTTATTAAGTATTAAAATAATTCTTTCCTTAGAGGGTAAGGAAATAATTTAAGGAATTTAAGTTGAATGATATTCAAAACCCCAAGCATCCTGTTCGACAAAATGAAAGGTCTGTATTTGCATCTTGTTTACATTCCCCCTATTTATGAACTTAAAAGATATACAGTATCTAAAAAAAATCCCTTGAAGTTATTTATTTGAGTATTACTTTCCATTGACTGATTGCTACCTGCACTTGTATATTTGTGGTGTTATATTCATACCAATGATACTTCTCCACTCGTTATCAAGACAGCGAACATATTAATTATTCAATCTGTTCCAAATCTTTTTTATCCTGCTAATTAGAAGAAAGATATGGTGTAAATTAGGTTGCCTTACTTCTTCGAAAATAACCTCAGTATTCAATATTATAGTTTCAGTGACTGAATTGCACACTGTTGGAAACTTTGGGGTAGCTGTTAACTGATTGGGAATTACAGACCATACTGTGCAATACAAGAGATTTATGTGAGCAAAACTTGCTTTCCATGTTGCATTATCATCAATACTTTCTCGTATTGTATATTTGTGCCCATTTTTTTTTTTAGTAGTAGTGTACATTTTTTGTTGTTGAAACTATCATATTGAATATTGAAGTCACTGTCCTCTTCTCTTTCCTCCCCCCCC
>NC_056559.1:9001938-9002623 GCF_013358625.1 Macadamia integrifolia
CCCCCCCCCCCTCCCTCTTTCCTTCTTCTGTGCTTTCACCTGTCAGCTTCTTATGTTTTTTCATTTAAAAAAATTTAGCAAATATAAGTTTAATTTATTATGACATAAGGGATAAATGCTGAATACCAGAAGATTATTCCAATTATTTTAGGTTGTTCAAAATCTTTTTCTTAACCTTCAACCAAAACTTTAATATCCTCACAAGTTACAGCTATGAGTGGGTTGCCATTTTAATCATCAGGGGCGAAGATTAACCTGAACCTAATGTAGTCCATCATTTTTTATTTTAATAAATATCTGTAGAATATTTTTCTTAGAAGGCTAATATTATATGCTTTTGTAAACAGAAGGGGCCTCACCTAGAACCACATGTTCAACTACTTATTTTTTGTACTGACCTATTATTCAGCATCTTCCAAAAGCTTATATGGAATATGAAAATCAGCTACCACTCTTTCTAATTTATTTTAGTATGTTTTATGACTTTTCATTTCAGTTGATATATTCTCTACTTTATTTAATCTGGAAGATGAATTCACCCCCCCCTCTTGCATTTTCGATATTATTGATCTTTGCCATGCTCTTTATGTCTCTTTATCCCTTTTCCCCTCATTGAGACAAAATGTTTTGCCATTAACAGACCGAAGTACTACAGAAAACTGAAGGCTTCAAGTCCCCCCCCCCC